>NC_135234.1:735000-865000 GCF_051348905.1 Ranitomeya variabilis
GCAGCTCTGGGGTATAATACAGGATGTAACTCCGGATCAGTAATGTAGGTACAGTGACTGCACCAGCAGAATAGTGAGTGCAGCTCTGGGGGATAATACAGGATGTAACTCAGGATCAGTAATGTATGTACACAGTGACTGCACCAGCAGAATAGTGAGTGCAGCTCTGGAGTATAATACAGGATACAACTCAGGATCAGTAATGTAATGTATGTACACAGTGACTGCACCAGCAGAACAGTGAGTGTAGCTCTGGGGGATAATACAGGATGTAACTCAGGATCAGTAATGTAATGTATGTACAGTGACTGCACCAGCAGAATAGTGAGTGCAGCTCTGGAGTGTCATAGAGGAAGAGGCGGAGCCTGCATGCCGTGTGCTCTGTGTGCTGCCTAGAGACAGCTCCTGGGAAGGGAGGTAAAGTTTTTCATCCAGGACTTTTTGTCTGCCCCCTTCCCAGGAAAGAAGGCTCATTTTGGGACTTGCCTCCGGGGCTGGGCCCCCGGCTCCCGCCTCCCGGTCCAAGCCGGCGGGGGGTGGGAGGACTCCAACTCCGGCTAGGGCCACAGGATCTGGCCAAGGATCAGGCAAGGGATCCAGTATGAAGACCCGTAGGACCCCTGAGGCCGCGGCGGCTCCTTCCCCCGGAGGTAGGCCTAGTACGAGCAGGGGTGCTGCAGCGGTGCCCCTTGGTTGGGGTACTAAGGCGGCTAGAGAATCCGCCGTGGGCTATGGTTCACGCATCCATGCGCACCTCTGCGAGTATGAGGACGCCTCAAGGAAGCTAAAATCCCTCTGGGGGGAGTTGAGGGTAGCTAAGGAGAGGTCTGACAGGGCCTCCGGCAATAAGAAGGCCAAGCTATCCGCCGCGGTCAAGAAGATCAAAAAATCCATACAAGACCTGGAAAGCCGGAGGTGTGAGATCCTGGATGGCAGCGGGCCCTTCCGTGAAAAGCTGGAGAACGACGACCGGTTCAGAGCCATGACCGGTGGGGCTCCGGAGGGGTCACGGAGCTCCGGCCAGGTTGTGGAGGAGGACGATGAGGAATGCGAGGAGGAGGTCGCGCCCTACCCACCGCCTGGTGGCCTGGTAAGAGATCTCCAGGCGTCGCATAGCGGGATAGCCCCCGAGCAGGTGGCTCTCCCATCAGATTCTGGCCCTTCAGGGGACAGCGGGAGCGAGGGGGAGGATGAGGATGGTGGTAGTAGCAGCGAGGGGGGCTGCCTCGTCATGCAGCAGATCCGGCAGATCGAGTCCCCGGTCCGTTTTAACCAGCTGAGGTTTGGGTATGAGATCTGCGAGGACGAGGCAACCAGGAGGGGGATGAAGAGGAAGGTTAAGAAAAGTAAGAAGAAGAAACCATCTACTGTGGAGAAATATGTGTATGTCCCCCTCTCTGGGGCCCCCCGATCCCGCTGTGCGGCACCCGCTACCCACCCCGGCTCGGCCTCTGTTGTGGGTCCGCAGCGAGGGAGCGGGGAGATTACAGGCCATGACACCAGGGTGGATAAAAATCAATGTTTTTTTTAAAAAATCAAAAAAATCGGATTTTTTTGATTTAAATCGGATTTTTTTCAATAAACTGCTTTTTGAGGAAAATATTTTACCATCCAAAGGTTCTTCCATCATGAGATAAAGCTGAGTTGTTTAACTCAGTAGAATAAAGGCTGTATATGTGTAACATTCACAATGCCATGCTCTTCCAGAGGTTTCTGTAGGATGCTGACTATCCAACAAGTTTGGGCATGTCAACTGAATGGAAAAAGAAACTAAACCAAAAGTGAAACCAAGCTAGAAGTGTGGAATTAAAGGGGCAGTATGAACAAAATGTGGAGGCTATTAATAGTTTATACAATTAAGACATGCTGCTTTTAAACACCTACCTATTGCCATATAGTAAAACAAAAAAGATTTTTACTTACTTTGGGGTCCCCCCCTCACCCTGGCGTTAGATCGTTGCCCCTAGTTTCGTCCGTGTAACTATGGGCGCACATGCGCACTGCTCTCACTTCTCATTTTAATCGTGATTTATATTAAAAAAAACCTTTTGATATAAATCAGTGATTTAAATCATGATTAAAATCATGATTTAAATCGATCCGATTTAAATAGAAAAAAATCTTTTGATTTAAATCGTGATTTAAATCATGATTTAAATCGGCGTGATTTAAATCAATCCACCCTGCATGACACGCAGGGCGCTGCCTCTGTTTGTGGTAACGGAGGGGGTAGTGATGTGTCTGATATGGAGCATGATGTGGAAGGTGGCCCAGCGGTGGGCAAGAGAGTGGCAGCCGGGACCGCATCTCCGGCGGTGAGCGCTGGGGTGTCCGGGTCCCCCACTTACGGATCCGCTAAATCTGGATCGCTTCTGGGGTCCCAGGCACCTAGTAAAGTAAAGGGGGAGGGGCCTGCGGCTCCGGCAGAAACGGCTCATAAAAAGAAAATGGTGGGGCCTCCCCTGGCGGGGTCTGCGGTGAAGTCGGGGTCTCCTGCATTGGGGGCACCACCGCTGGTGGATGCTGAGGGAGAGTGGCCTAGCCTGGGGCCAGCCGCTGGAGTTGCTGTGGCCAGGCTGTTTGTGGCCCAGGGTGTGGTGGTGGGGGGTGCTGTGCACCGTGGGACTGGTACCGCCGGGGGGATTCCTGGGGGTGGATCCAGCTCTGGGTCGGCTCTGGGGGTACCGCTGCGGCCGGTCTCAGGGGGCGTGGCCTCCTCGGCACCCGCTGCCCATGCAGGTGCAGCTTTGGATAGCTCTGCTGTGCGGCTGAAGGCTGGGGGCGTGGCTTCCCAAGGAAAAGAAAAAAATGGTCTTAGCCAGCAATGGAGCAGGGACTGCAGCAGATAGCAGCAAGGGTGCCTGCCTGGTGGGGTCCCCTGAGTCTGGGGGCTTACCTGCGGTGGGGTCTCCGGTGACAAGGCAGGATGGAGCTGGAGGCGGGTCTGCACCTGGCTTCCTACCTGCCTGTGAGGGAGGAGACTCTGTGCCTGCTATGGTGCAAAGTCAGGCTGTGCTGCTTAAGTCCCATGGCAGCAGGACTCTTAAAGAGACAGCAGCGCTGTGTGTGCCAAACCCCCCAGCAGGGAGATGCCACCAGTAGGTGGCGGTAGCAGTGAACCTGGAAATACCCAAAAGGTGAGGCAAAATAATAATGACCCCAGTGTGCATGTGAGTGAGAGTGGGGTGACTGATGGAGTGGATGAGGAGGGTGCGGGTATGGAAGTGTCTATGGTTGAGGATGCGAGTGGCAGTGCGTCTAAGGTGGCAAGTGTGAATAGGGTGGCAAGTGTGAGTACGGTGTCTGATGGTAGTGGGAGAAGGGGGGAGGGGGCCGGTCCATCTGCCCCCCCAGCCACAGGTTCTCGGAGTTATTCGGGGGTGGTGGCTGGAGCCCCGGGGTCTAGTCAGGGGGTTTCCTCGCCTCTGGACCTCAGGGATAGCGTTTTGCGGCGCCGCTTCCTGGAGGCCCTCAAAAAGGGAGAACGACGATCGAAGTAGAGGGAAGAGTGGTGGACTTGGCCTTTTGGCTGGATAGACACGGCCAGGCTGCCTTCCAAGATAAAGGGGAAGGGGAAACTGTTTGGTCCCTCCCGACAGCCGGGCAGGGGGTGGCCAGGCGGAATGTGGTCCGTCTTCGGTGGAGGGGCAGTGAAGCGTGCCCACCAAGGGCAAGGGTTGTGGAGCTCCTTCTGAAGATGGACTTCAGGGCGACGGACATCTTTGCCCTGAACCATCCGTTTGGCACCTCCTTCTTCGATGTCAGTTTTGTTCGGCCAGAGGGCTTTGAGCTTTTCTGGTCGAATTTCGAACTGGCAAAGGGGGAGCCCGGCTGGCGAGACTTTGCCGTGCAGGCTGTGTCTCGCCAAAATAGTGTAAAGAGGGTGACTGTTCTGACAAGTAACGAGTCACTCTCTGGGGTCGACATAATGACGTGGCTTTCCCGTTATGGGGAAGTCACCGAGGTCCCTAAAAAAAAATAGGGACGAGTTTGGCATTTGGTCAGGGGGCTGGACCTTCATGGTAAAGTTGAAGGTTTCAGGAGGTACGGTCACCCACATCCCTTCCTCAGCATTTCTGGGGAGGGACAGAATCCAGATCTTCTACCAGGGGCAACCGAAGGTCTGCCACAGGTGCGGTGATCCCCGCCACTTCAGCGCATGCTGCAAGGTACAGAAATGTGCCTTATGTGGCGGGGTAGGCCATCTTGCCACGGCCTGTGGTGACATTAGGTGTCACCTGTGTGGTGACCTAGGTCACCCGTATAGCCGCTACCCCCGTTACTTTTCCAGCACCATCTCTGGCCCGGCAGGGGGGAGCCAAGGGGGGGTCCCCGGTGGTGCAACTTCTGCTGTGGCTGAGGGTGGAGGCATGAGGGGAGCTGAGGGGTCGGTGAGGAAAGGCGAGGCTGGTACACCTGCCCACCAGTGGCAACAGGTGAGGAGCCGTAAGGGCAGGGGGCAGGATAAGCCTCAGGCAACTGGGGTGATGACTGCCCCCACCCTGGAGACGGCAGCCGAAGCCTCTGAGGCCCTGGGGGAGAAGGCGGTGAGCGAGGAGATCCGGAGGATGGAGAGGGAGGAGTTGGCTGCTTCTGATAACTCTTCCCAGTATTAAAGTCTGGATGAAGAGGTGGTGGAGCAGCCTAAAAAAACGGGTGACAATCGTACCGGTAAGAGTCGGAAGAAGAGGAAGAACAAGGCTAAAAAATCTAAGCCCCCCCCCCCCCCCCCTCGCCACTGGGGTGCCTACGGAAGGGCTCGCCGACTCCCCTCTGATCCCCCTCTCCAATCGGTTCCAAGCCCTCGATGACTCTGCTGTGTCGGAGGTCGGGGGTGAGGGGCCGGTCGCAACATCTGGGGTGCCTTCAGGGAGTGGTGAGGTCTGTCCTCCGGGGGATTCACACTCCTCTGGAGGGGGGACTACCTCGGGGTCCAGGGGCAAGGAATCTATTTCTGGGAAATCCAGTGCTATAAAGGAGGATATGGACACCTCGGTATCTTTAAAGAGGAGGGGTGAGTCGGGCTCCTCCTCAGAAGGGGAGAGAAAATCAGGGGGTACGGTTAAAAAACAGGCCATCTAACTCAATCACCCATGATGGCGGAACCTACCCCGTTGACTCTGGCGTCGATTAATGTCGCCAGCATAAAGTCAGATACGGCTAGATTTACGGCCTTTGATTTTTTCACCCGGGTTGAGGCTGATATTTTATTTTTGCAGGAGACCAGACTAACGGACCTGGGGTCCATCTACAAAGCAAAGAGGGAATGGAGGAGTGGGCCCTCATACTGGTCTCTTGCGGCCGAGCCGTATAGCGGGGTAGCGGTCCTTTTTAAGACCGTGGAGGTGGAATGCAGACGGGTGATCGAGGTAGAAATGGGGAGATGTTTGGTCCTTGACGTCTTCATGAGGGGACAGGAGCTTCGGCTCATCAATATCTATGGCCCACAATCCAAGTGGGACCGTAAATGTCTCTTCCTGAGGATCAAGCCCTATCTTTTTACGAGCCGGCAGGTGGTCTTCGGTGGGGATTTTAATACTGTAACCAGACTCCGTGATAGGGGAGGCCCCGGAGACCGGCTGGCTTATGATAGCGTAGCCTTGAATAGCATAGTAAGCGAAGCTCGCCTGGTGGATGTCCACATCCGGCACACCCCAGGTCACGGGGGTTTCACCTTTTTTAGGGGAAGCAGTAGGTCTAGGATAGATAGGTTTTTTTTAAAGGAGGAAGCCGTCTCTTCTGCAGTGTCCGCTGTTGAGGTGGAGTTCTCCGATCACTGTTTCATTTTCTTTTCTTTGAATGTTACAGAGACCCCCCGGATGGGGAGAGGCCTATGGAAGCTGAATTCGTCCCTTCTGGAAGAGGCGGAAGTAAGACAGTCCTTTGAGGAATTTCTTCAGAGCCAGGTACCTCTCTTGGGTCTTTGTAGCAGTAAGTCTGAGTGGTGGGAGATCTTCAAAAGAAGGGTCGCAAGGTTCTTCCGTCAGCTCTCGAGCCTCAGGGGCCTGAACAGGTACCGCCTGTATCGGGAGCTGGGGAGGAAACTCGAGCAGCTCGTCTCGACTGGAGGGGACCGAGAGGAAATCTCCAGGGTGAAGACCTTGCTCAAGGGGTGCCAGTATGATAGGCACACATCCTTGGTTTTTCAGAGGGATTTCGGGAGGTACCGCTCGCCCGACCCTTACAGAAACTGCAGGTTGTCAGTGAATTGTAAGATGGTGAGAGGACTGATTGACAGTACGGGGTCCCTGAACAGATCCAAATCAGGGATCCTGGAGGTGGTCAGATCCTTCTACTTGCACCTCTTGGGGAGGAGGGATCCTGATCGGGATGAGATGTCGGCTTTCCTGACTGAAACCATCCATGAGCCAGGGGATGACCCCTCTCTTCATGTTTTGGCAGAAGCAATCAGGGAAGAGGAAGTGAGACGGGCGATTGATGGGCTCCGGCCCAAAAAGTCGCCCGGTCCGGATGGCTTAACATCCGAGTTCTACAAGACTTTTAGGGACTCTTTGGTCCCCTCTTGACTGAGGTTTTTAATGAGTGCCTCTCCTCGGACATTCTACCCAGTTCAATGAGGAAGTCAGCCCTGATTATCCTGTCAAAGGGTAAAGACTCGTCCCGTATTGAGAATTGGCGTCCCATAGCGCTTCTCAATACGGACCGAAAGGTTCTGGCAAAGGTGCTTTTTAATCGGTTGGTGCAGCTTGCGCCCCGGCTCCTTTCGGGGGGCCCAGCACTGCTCTGTTCCAGGCCGCAGTACATTTAGTGCTGTGCTCGGTGTCCGGGAGGCAGTGGAGCAGGGCAGGTCACTGGAAGGGGTACTTGCTGTCCTTAGACCAGGCGAAGGCCTTTGACCGGGTTAACTATGAGTACCTCTGGTCCGTCCTTCTGAGGTATGGTCTGCCTGGGTTGAGAGTTTTATACAATGGGGCAGAGACTTTTCCGCTCGTGAACGGTTGGGTCGGACACCCTTTTGAGGTGAGGTCTGGTGTCCGCCAGGGCTGTCCTCTGAGCCCGCTGTTATACCTGTTTGCGATCGACCCCCTTTTAAGGAGGGTGGAGCGTGGACCGTTGGTGGGAGTCAGGATGGACCAGGCGGAGCCAGAGGCCGCCTTGAGGGTAGTGGCGTACGCTGATGATGTTTCCCTTTTTGTATCCTCGAGAGAGGAGGCAGATTGGGTGATGTCTGAGGTTGAACGCTACTCAGTGGCATCCGGTTCCATGATCAACCGGGACAAGTGTGAGAGTCTGGCTGGGAGGGGGAGATCCAAGTTTTGATCTCCCGGACACCCTTCCAGGGCCTCAGGCCACAGCAAAAATATTAGGCATCAGTTTCGGCCCGGGGGACTATCCCCAGCAAAACTGGGAGAGCAGACTTAAGATTGCCGCCCAGAAGGTGGATCAGTGGAAGGGTTGGTCTTTGACCCTAAGGGAAAGGGTTAGTCTTGCCAAAGGCTATTTGCTTCCTTTGCTAATATATTTGGGCAGCGTCTGCATCTTGCCAGAGCCTCTTTGGACACTGGTCTACAGCCTGTTTTTCCAATTATTATGGGGAAATAGGCTGAACCTTATCAAGAGGGAGGTCACGTACCGCACAAGGAGACTAGGAGGGTTGGGTATGGTCAACCCAGTGGTGTTTCTAGTAAACACCTTTCTTAAGGCAAACATCGCTAACCTCTGGTCAGAGAGGGCTCCTCTGTGGGTATTCTCCTGTAGGGGGTGGTTTCGGCCTTTCTTCCAGGAATGGGAGACAGGAGGGCAGGTAAAGGACCTTCGAACACCTCATGGGCATCTTCCGGCTTATGCTACCCCGGTTCTGAAGGTGATCCGTCGGTGGGGTCTGGGAGTGTGGGAGATCAGGACCATGTCGAGAAGGTTACTTGACAATAGGGTCCTGTTGACCCACTTTCAGAAACCCCTGGCGCTCAGGGATTGCCCAAGCCGGGATCTGGAGGTGGGGCTCGGGTTATTAAACTCTAAGCGGATCCCCTTGAAGTTTTGGGACTTGGCTTGGCGCTGCTTCCATGGGAAGCTGTATGTGAGGGACAACCTGAAGTGCAGATGCTCTGATGACCGGGATTGTCCCCGCGAAGAGTGTGGCGGTATGCTTGAAAGCATGGAGCATTTCCTGCTTCGGTGTCCCTTTAATACAGAGGTCTACAGCAGGGTGGGTGCTTCCATTGGCTGGCCTAGGCTGGCAAGCCTTTCCTATGCGGAGTGGGCCTATGGGGCATTCAGGTCCCTTGGTGGCCGAGATCGGGGCACTGTTTTCTTAGTTAGTTTAGTAACTAGGTTCCACACGTGGAATGCACGGTGTCTAGTGTCTACTCAGCGGAAAGTCCTCCCCAGGGAAGAGGTGATTAGGAACATCCTGGGTGACCTGGCAAAAGTGCGCTTGCTGGAGTTTGAGAGGCTGGGTGCAGGGAGGGCCTCTCTTCTTTGGAGGGGTTTCTCCTTTAATGTGCCCTAGGGAGAGTTAGGTTCTGTGTGCCTGTGATAGGGTTGAGTTAGTCTTATTTATCTTTTCATCTTTATTTTGTAGGGTCAGATAGATGTGTAGGGACAGGGAGGGACAGATAGGGACAGTCTTTAGGGACAGGTAGTTAGTATTAGGTTGGTAGTGAGGGTCAGTGAGGGACAGGTAGGGGCAGGTAGGGAGAGATTGGTAGGGCTATAGGGACAGGATTTTCTCTTTTGTGTTGTTAGGGAGGGTCAGGGGGATGTGCGGTAGATTAGGGTGAGAGCCTCTATGGTCTCCAGTTCCTGGTGGTGGGCTGTAACCCTCACTTACAGATTTTTGTTTTGTAATTGGTAACCCGGGTATAGGGCTTGCAAGCATTGAACTTGGGCCTGTTCTTTGGTCATGGTTAAGGTGTGTACTGGTTAATATTATGTTATTATTGATTATATGTTATTATAAGGTTGTATATATGTTACATGTGTGCTATGATGCGTGTAGGGGGTATTTAGTTTAGGTGGGGTGGGGGGATGGGTTTTGGAGAATGGACGTCCGGCGGGATGCCAAGAAGAGGAAAAAAGGGCCATAAACTTCTATGGACCTTGTTGTATAGTGAAGGCCACAAACTTTCGTGGGACCTTGTGTGATAGGCCACAAACTCTCGTGGGACCTGGTGTGATAGGCCACAAACTTTCGTGGGACCTTTGGGGGAATGGTGGTGGTTTAGTTTAGGAGAAAAAAATAAAAAAATATATATAAAATAAAAAAAAATATATCTATATAAAATATATGATTAAGTTTTGGCCAGGTGGCCTATTTGCTTTCTTTAGGGCAGTTGGCCGACTTTTGTTTATTTTTCTAGGGATGAATGCATGGGTATGTGTGTATGAGGGAAAAAGGTACAAGGGGAGAGAAAGAAGGATATAGGTTGAGGTCTCTTCCCTTGCTGGGGGGTATTAATGAAATGGAGGAACATTTTGTTTGTATAAATATGCTGGACATTGGACTTTTGGGGATTGTGAATATTTTGTTTTGTTATTGAGTTTGTCTGTAAGCTTTGCCTGTAAGTTTTGTTTTGTACTTTTATAATAAAAAAGAGATACGGGATGTAACTCAGGATCAGTAATGTAATGTATGTACACAGTGACTGCACCAGCAGAATAGTGAGTGCAGCTCTGGAGTATAATACAGGATGTAACTCAGGATCAGTAATGTAATGTATGTACACAGTGACTGCACCAGCAGAATAGTGAGTGCAGCTCTGGAGTATAATACAGGAGGTAACTCCGGATCAGTAATGTAATGTATGTACACAGTGATTGCACCAGCAGAATAGTGAGTGCAGCTCTGGAGTATAATACAGGAGGTAACTCAGGATCAGTAATGTAATGTATGTACACAGTGACTGCACCAGCAGAATAGTGAGTGCAGCTCTGGGGTATAATACAGGATGTAACTCAGGATCAGTAATGTAATGTATGTACACAGTGACTGCACCAGCAGAATAGTGAGTGCAGCTCTGGAGTATAATACAGGAGGTAACTCAGGATCAGTAATGTAATGTATGTACACAGTGATTGCACCAGCAGAATAGTGAGTGCAGCTCTGGGGTATAATACAGGATGTAACTCAGGATCAGTAATGTATGTACACAGTGATTGCACCAGCAGAATAGTGAGTGCAGCTCTGGAGTATAATACAGGATGTAACTCAGGATCAGTAATGTAATGTATGTACTCAGTGACTGCACCAGCAGATTAGTGAGTGCAGCTCTGGAGTATAATACAGGATGTAACTCAGGATCAGTAATGTAATGTATGTACACAGTGATTGCACCAGCAGAATAGTGAGTGCAGCTCTGGAGTATAATACAGGATGTAACTCAGGATCAGTAATGTATGTACACAGTGACTGCACCAGCAGAATAGTGAGTGCATCTCTGGGGTATAATACAGGATGTAACTCAGGGTCAGTAATGTAATGTATGTACACAGTGACTGCACCAGCAGAATAGTGAGTGCAGCTCTGGGGGATAATACAGGATGTAACTCAGGGTCAGTAATGTATGTACACAGTGACTGCACCAGCAGAATAGTGAGTGCAGCTCTGGGGTATAATACAGGATGTAACGCAGGATCAGTAATGTAATGTATGTACACAGTGACTGCACCAGCAGAATAGTGAGTGCAGCTCTGGGGTATAATACAGGATGTAACTCAGAATCAGTAATGTAATGTATGTACACAGTGACTGCACCAGCAGAATAGTGAGTGCAGTTCTGGAGTATAATACAGGATGTAACTCAGGGTCAGTAATGTATGTACATAGTGACTGCACCAGCAGAATAGTGAGTGCAGCTCTGGAGTATAATACAGGATGTAACTCAGGATCAGTAATGTATGTACACAGTGACTGCACCAGCAGATTAGTGAGTGCAGCTCTGGAGTATAATACAGGATGTAACTCAGGATCAGTAATGTAATGTATGTACACAGTGATTGCACCAGCAGAATAGTGAGTGCAGCTCTGGAGTATAATACAGGATGTAACTCAGGATCAGTAATGTATGTACACAGTGACTGCACCAGCAGAATAGTGAGTGCATCTCTGGGGTATAATACAGGATGTAACTCAGGGTCAGTAATGTAATGTATGTACACAGTGACTGCACCAGCAGAATAGTGAGTGCAGCTCTGGGGGATAATACAGGATGTAACTCAGGGTCAGTAATGTATGTACACAGTGACTGCACCAGCAGAATAGTGAGTGCAGCTCTGGGGTATAATACAGGATGTAACGCAGGATCAGTAATGTAATGTATGTACACAGTGACTGCACCAGCAGAATAGTGAGTGCAGCTCTGGAGTATAATACAGGATGTAACTCAGAATCAGTAATGTAATGTATGTACACAGTGACTGCACCAGCAGAATAGTGAGTGCAGTTCTGGAGTATAATACAGGATGTAACTCAGGGTCAGTAATGTAATGTATGTACACAGTGACTGCACCAGCAGAATAGTGAGTGCAGCTCTGGGGTATAATACAGGATGTAACTCAGGATCAGTAATGTAATGTATGTACACAGTGACTGCACCAGCAGAATAGTGAGTGCATCTCTGGGGTATAATACAGGATGTAACTCAGGGTCAGTGATGTATTGTATGTACACAGTGACTGCACCAGCAGAATAGTGAGTGCAGCTCTGGAGTATAATACAGGATGTAACTCAGGATCAGTAATGTTTGTACACAGTGACTGCACCTTCAGAGTAGTGAGTGCAGCTCAGCTGCTACTCATTGTGGTGATTGTGGGTGTGGTCGCTGCTGAACCTGCTGTGTGCTCCTGAGCTCCTGAGAACCACCACCTCTCCACCCGGGGACCTGCTCTCTCTCTTACCCAGGGAGGGAGTGGGTTTCCTGGGATGAGTGAAGGAGCCAAGTCCCAGGCTTCTGCTTCCCGGACCAGGCTGGCAGGGGGCAGAAGGAACCAGCAACCAGCCTGCACATCAGAGGATTCGGGGGTGAGACGCTCCACCAGGAGTCGCAGCAATGTGGCTCCTACTCCCCCCAGGTCTGCAGAGACCCAGAGAAGCCGCAAGGCTTCCATGGAGGAGAAGCCTGCTAGCGTGCAGGATGAAGGCCCTTCCGGAGGAAAGCTGAGTGCTCACGGAGGTGAGGCCGACCTCACTGAGGAGGGTTGGGCGCTGCAGAGACCCCGGGAGTCTGTGTCCACCTATGCCTCCCGGGTCATGAGCCACCTTCGTGAGTACGAAGATGCGAGTAAGACCCTGAGAAGGCTGCGGGAGGAGCTGCGCTGCACAAGCGCAAAAGCTGCAGGCGCCTCCAGACCCAGGAAGACGCAATTCCAGGCAGAGGTAAAGATCCTGAAGCTTGAAATTAATGACCTGGAGGTAAGAAAAGCATTTATTCGTGAAAAAAGTGGACCATTTAAAGAAAAGCTTATAAATGAAGACCGATTTAGAGAAATGGCTGATAACAGAGAGCAAAGGCAGATGGGGCTGCAGCCTGAGAGCCAGGTGGATGATGATGATGATGAGAAGGAGGAGGATGACCAGCAGAAAGCCCCACCTGGCAGCCTGCTTAGTCACTCACAGGCCACGTGCAGCGAGCTCCCTGCTGGACAGGCGACAATGACATCTCGTCGCAGTTCTGCTGGCTCTGGGGAGGACAGTGACAACATCGGCCAGGGAGGGGCGCTAATGGCAGAGATCAAGCTCCTGGAGTCCCCAGTGTGCCTTCAGAACTTCCATCTTGGTGATGATTTACCAGAGGAGGCACCTGGGGGCCACAAGAAAAAGGTAAAGAAGATCAAACCTAAGCTCCAGGAAGCGGTAAGCTATGTGTATGCCCCCCTCCCTGTACCCCCTGAGTCGGCTGCAGGGTCAGCTCGCTGTATAAGCCCCGTTGCCCAGCCCAGCCCGGGTTCTGCTGTGGATCCGGTGCAAAGGCGCGGGGAGACTACAAAGCAATGTAGTGAGGCGCTGAGCTCCGTCTCTGCTTGTAGTAGCGAGGACGTAGCAGCAGGTGCATCAGCCGAGAGGCTGGACAGTGAGGGCGGCCCGGCGGCAGGCGAAAAATCAGGCCACGACACTGTGGTGCGCTCCCCAGTGGGAGGGGGGAGCAGCCCGGTGTCAGGGGCAGCTCCGGTAGCCTCGGTGCCCCTGAATGCTGTTGCCGCTGATCACTTAGTTGAGAAGCGGCGGCAGTGTGAGGGGGTTACCGGGGCTGGGCGTTCCGGTCCTCCCACCAAAGTCCTGTTCTGTGTTGGCGTCGCTGGTCAACAAGATGCTGATATGAAGGAACAGCGGCGCGCCATAGCGTCGAAAGATCAGCGGCGCCTGGTATCAGCAGTAAAGCAGCAGAAAATATCATCTGATGATGCGGAGGGCACACATAAAACCAGGGGTGAGGTCACCTCCAGTTCTGTGGAGGAGACTCAGCCCCTTGTGCCTGATGATGCGGAGGTCAAAGTGTCACCCCCTGTTGTCACTGGTCCAGCAGGAGTGAATGTGGTGGTGGGTATGGATGAGGAAAACTCTTTGTCTAGTGGTGTGGTTGCTGGTTTGGTAGAGGGTGAGGGGGTTATGGAGGTGGGTAATGGTGATGCTGTTGGTGTGGATGTGGTCACTGGTCCGGTTGCCCCCCCGGTGGTGGCAGCACCTGTCAGGAGTTTTGCCGCTGTCACCTCCGGGGGAAAAAGGGCGTCCTCCTCGTCTCCGGGCTCTGGGGACGGCATGTTGCAACGGCGTCTCCTGGAGGCTCTAAAGAAGGGAGAGAGATCACTAATGGTAGAGGGTCGAGAGGTTGATCTATCTTTCTGGATAGAGAGGCATGGCCTCGGGGCCTTCCGAGAGCAAAGAGGGGGGGATACAGTGTGGTCCCTCCCAACAGCCGGGCCGGGTAGTGTGCGTAGGAATGTGGTCCGTCTTCGGTGGAGGGGCAGTGATGCGTGTCCTCCAAGGTCGAAGGTTGTGGAGCTCCTGCTGAGGATGGGCTTCAAGGCGATGGACATCTACGCCTTGATACATCCCTATTCCACACCTGAGTTTGATGTCAGCTTTGTCCGGCCGGAGGGGCTTGAGCTCTTCTGGTCGAACTATGAGTTGGCAAAAAATGAGCCTGGCTGGCGAGACTTTGCCGTTCAGGTTGTGTCTCGCCAAAACCAAGTCAAGAAAGTGACCGTGATGACTTGTAACGAGTCGCTTTCTTGTTATGACATCATGACGTGGCTTGGCCGGTATGGAGAGGTGGTAGAAATGCCAAAGAAAAACCGTGACGAGTTTGGTATCTGGTCAGGTGCCTGGACGTTTATGGTAAAACTTAAGCGTTCAGGTGGTACGGTTGCCCACATACCATCATCTGCCTTCCTGGGTAGGGATCGTATCCTGGTCTTCTACCAGGGGCAACCGAAGCTCTGTCACAAGTGTGGCGACCCCACACACTTCAGCGCAAACTGCACTGTGCAGAAGTGTGCATTGTGTGGGGATATAGGCCATCTTGCTGCATCTTGTGTGGAGATTAGGTGCCACCTGTGTGGTGAGTTAGGTCACCCATTCAGCCGTTGTCCTCGCTCCTTCGCTAACGCAGTCGTGACCCCGGTGGGAGAAAGCCGTGAGGCTGATTCTGCTGGGGAAGGGACTAGCAGGGGTGAGGGAGCTGAGGGGCCAAGGAAGAAAAGCAATAAAAAGACGCCTGCCCAGCTAAGGCGTCTAGACAAGCGCAGACAGGATAGGGAGCTGGGCGAGCCTCGGGCTACTGGGGCGGCTCCTGTCCTGGATGCCAGTCTTGCTGCTGAGGCCCCGAGGGATGATGAGTTGGATGAGGAGGTCAGGAGGATCCACAGGGAGGAAAGTGCCACTGCCTCAGAGTCCTCCCATTATGAAAGTATGGATGAGGATAATAGGCAGTGGCTAGAGAACAAGCGTAAGCTCGGCACCAAAAAGAAGAGAAAGAAGGGAGATAAAAAATCTCCCGCTCTGACCAAGGTACCTAAGGAAGGAAAAACCGACTCCCCTCTGGTTGGTCTTTCTAACCGGTTCCAAGCCCTTGAAAACATCTCTTCCTCTGAGGAGGAAGCTGAGGGTGAGGTTCTGGCTTCGGCGGGGCTCACAGGGGACGCCGAGTCTCCTTCTTCGGGGAATGTAAGATCCTTGGAGGGAGGGACTGGCCCAGAGTCCGGAGACGAGGACGATAAAAATAAAAAACACATGGGAATGGATACCTCATTGTCATTAAAGAGGGGGAAGGATTCCTCCTCTGAGGCAGAGGATAAGGGTAGTGGGAAAAAGAAAGCCATCTAACTCAATCACTAATGATGGCGGAACCCACTCCGTTGACGCTGGCGTCCATTAATGTCGCCAGCATAAAGTCAAATACAGCTAGATTTGCGGCCTTTGATTTTCTCAGCCGGGTTGAAGCTGACATTTTCTTTTTGCAAGAGACCAGGCTGCCAAACATGGCAGATGTGTTTAAAGCTAAGAGGGAGTGGAGACTCGGGCCCTCCTATTGGTCTCTTGCGGCCGAGCCGTATAGCGGAGTGGCGGTCCTTTTTACCGCACCGGTGGAATGCCGACGGGTTATTGAGCTAGAAATGGGGAGGTGCCTGATCTTAGATGTCCTCATGAAGGGACAAGAGCTTCGGCTCATCAACATCTATGGTCCCCAATCTAAGTGGGACCGGAAGTGTCTCTTTATGAGGATCAAGCCCTACCTTTTTACAAGTCGGCAGGTTGTCTTTGGAGGGGACTTCAATGCTGTCACGAGGCCCCGAGATAGAGGAGGTTCCAGAGACAAGCTGACTTATGATAGCGTCGCCCTTAATAGTATAGCTAGTGAGGCTCGCCTGGTGGATGTCCACATTCGGCACACCCCAGGCCACGTGGGGTTCACCTATCATAGAGGTAACTGTAGGTCCAGAATAGATAGGTTTTATTTAAAGGAGGAAGCTGTCTCTTCAGCAGTGTCTGTTGTTGAGGTGGAGTTCTCCGACCACTGTTTAATTTTGTTTTCTCTGAATGTTACAGAGACCCTCCGGATGGGAAGAGGCTTTTGGAGGCTCAATTCCTCTCTCTTGGAAGAAGCGGAGATAAGACAGTCCTTTGAGGATTTTCTTCAGAGCCAGGTACCCTTACTGGATCTTTGTAGTAGTAAGTCAGAGTGGTGGGAGATGTTCAAGGAAAGGGTGGCGAGATTCTTCCGCCAGCTCTCGAGCCTCAGGAATCTGAGCAGGTACCGCCTGTATCAGGGTCTGAGGAGGAAACTCGAACATCTTGTCTCAACTGGAGGTAGCCGCGAGGAGATCTCCAGAGTGAAATCTTTGCTTATGAGGTGTCAGTACGATAGACACGCATCTTTGGTTTTTGAGAGGGATTACGGGAAGTACCGCTCGCCCGACCCTTACAGAAACTGCAAGATGTCAGTGAATAGTAAAGTAGTTACAGGACTGGCCGACACTACGGGGTCCCTGAGGCGATCCAGATCAGGGATCCTGGAGGTTGTCAGATCCTTCTACTCGCACCTCTTGGGGAAGAGGGATCTTGATTGGGATGAGATGTCGGCTTTCCTGGCTGAAGCCGTCCCCGAACCAGGGGTAGACCCCTCTCTTGACAGTTTGACAGAAATGATCAGGGAAGAGGAAGTTCAGTTGGCGATTGAAGGGCTTGCCCCCAAAAAATCGCCTGGTCCAGATGGCTTAACATCTGAATTCTATAAGACCTTTAAGGACGTTTTGGTTCCCCTCTTGACTGAGGTATTCAATGAGTGTCTTTCCTCGGGCACTCTGCCGAAGTCAATGAGGAGGTCTGCTCTGATCATCTTGTCAAAGGGTAAGGACCCATCTTGCATTGAGAATTGGCGTCCCATAGCGCTTCTCAATGCAGACAGGAAGGTTCTGGCAAAGGTGCTGTTTAATCGGCTGGTGAAATTTGCACCCCGACTCCTTTCGGAGGCCCAGCATTGCTCTGTTCCAGGCCGCAGCACATTTAGTGCTGTGCTCTGTGTCCGGGAGGCAGTGGAACGGGGTAGGGCTGGTCACTGGAAGGGGTACATGCTGTCACTGGACCAGGCAAAAGCGTTTGATCGGGTTAATCACGAGTACCTCTGGTCCGTCCTTCTGAGATATGGCCTGCCGGGGGGGTTTGTTTATTGGCTTAAGACCTTGTACAGTGGGGCAGAGAGTTTCCCGCTTGTGAATGGTTGGATTGGCAGCTCTTTTGAGGTTGGGTCCGGTGTTCGCCAGGGTTGTCCCTTGAGCCCGCTGCTGTACGTGTTTGCGATTGACCCTCTTGTTAGGAGGGTGGAGCGTGGACCGTTGGCCGGGATCGGGATGGACCAGGCAGCACCGGATGCCACTCTGAGGGTGGTGGCGTATGCCGATGATGTCACCGTGTTTGTTTCCTCTCACGAGGAGGCAGGGTGGCTGATGTCAGAGGTAGATCGCTACTCGGAGGCATCCGGGTCCAAGATCAACCGGGATAAGTGTGAGAGTCTCTGGCTGGGAGGAGGAGATCCTGGTTTTGATCTCCCGGACACCCTTCCAGGACCCAAAATCTCTGCAAAAATCCTTGGCATCGAATTTGGCCAGGGGGATTACCCCAAACAAAATTGGGACAGCAGGCTAGAGATCGCCACTCAGAAGGTGAACCAATGGAAGGGTTGGTCTTTGACCCTAAGGGAAAGGGTAAACATGATCAAAACTTACCTGCTCCCTTTACTGATTTATCTGGGCAGTGTGTGCATCTTGCCGGAATCTCTCTGGACTCGGGTCTACAGTTTGTTCTTCCAACTGTTATGAGGGAATAGACTGAACCTGGTCAAGAGGGAGGTTACTTACCGTACGAGGAGACTAGGAGGGTTGGGTATGGTCAACCCTGTGGTATTCCTTGTGGATACCTTCATTAAGATCAATATTGCAAACCTCTGGAAAGAGAGGGCTCCTCCGTGGGTATTCTCCTGTAGGGGATGGTTTCAGCCTTTCTTCCAGGAATGGGAGACAGGAGGGCAAGTGAAGGATCTTCGCACACTGCATGGACATCTTCCGGCTTACGCTACCTTGGTTCTGAAGGTAATTCGTCGGTGGGGTCTGGGAATGTGGGAGATCAGGACTCTGCCAAGGAAACTCCTTGACAATAGGGTTCTGTTGACCCATTTCCAGAGGCCTCTGGCGCTCAGGGACTACCCAAGTCGGGATCTTGGGGTGGGTTTACATCTTTTGAATTCTATCCGGATCCCCTCGAAGTTTTGGGACTTGGCTTGGCGCTGCTTCCATGGGAAACTGTGTGTGAGGGACAATCTGAAGTGTAGGAGCTCTGAGGACAGGAATTGTCCTCGGGAGCATTGTGGTACCTTGCTGGAAAGCATGGACCACTTCCTGCTTCATTGTCCCTTCAACACAGAGGTGTACAACAGGGTGGGCGCCTTTATTGGCTGGTCTCGGCTGGCCGGTCTCTCCTATGCGGAATGGGCCTATGGAGCATTCGGAGACCTTGGTGGTCGGGACCGTTGCACCTTATTTCTAGTTAGCGCAGTGGTTAGGTATCACACGTGGAACGCACGGTGCTTAGTATCGACGCAACGAAAAATCCTCCCCGTGGAGGATGTGTTTAGGACCATACTCGGTGACCTGGTGAAGGTGCGCTCTCTGGAGTATGGGAGACTGGGTGCACGGAGGGCCGCTCTCCTCTGGAGGGGCTTTTCTTTTAGTGTGCCCTAGTCTGGTCATCTCCTTTCCTGGTGGTGGGCTGCTGCTGACACTGTAGATTTTTGTTTTGTTTGATCATTATACAGTGATGTAGGGCTGCAGGCGCCGAACTTGGGCTTCGTGAGTTGTGATTATTGTGGTGTGTGCTGCTGTATATATTGTATATGGGGATATAGATTTGGGTGTAGGTGTTAGGTTGGGTGGTGGGAAAGGGGGGGAGGTGGGTTTATCTTGTGGGACTATGGGACACTGGGTTGTTTGGGGGAAAACTGGCACTGCCTGATCTGGCCTATGGACGTTGGACATGGACTGAGGCATGAGACGCAGGACCAGCTCTCAGGTCAGTGCGGGGGGTTGGGAATGGAGGATAGCTTAGTTTTGTATATATTTGTTTAAATTTGTGGCTATATTATTTAAAACTAAAAAAAAAATAATAATAATAATAATTCAAAAAAAAAAAAAAAGAGAAAAAAGTTTATGTATATAGTTTTTGTTTGCCATTGTTTATTTTATTTGTTATTATTATTTTGTTTGGTGACCGGACCAGAAGGTCAAAGTAGTTATTCTGTATATACTGTATAATATGTGTGAGAGGAGAGAATGAGCGGCTGGACCAGTGTTCAGTATACTGATTATTTTTTTTCTGGCTGATATTTCTGTTTCGTTTCTGTTATTATTATTGTTATGTTTTTCATTTTTATAATAAAAGATCTACAGGATGTAACTCAGGGTCAGTGATGTATTGTATGTACACAGTGACTGCACCAGCAGAATAGTGAGTGCAGCTCTGGAGTATAATACAGGATGTAACTCAGGATCAGTAATGTATGTACACAGTGACTGCACCAGCAGAATAGTGAGTGCAGTTCTGGAGTATAATACAGGATGTAACTCAGGGTCAGTAATGTAATGTATGTACACAGTGATTGCACCAGCAGAATAGTGAGTGCAGCTCTGGAGTATAATACAGGATGTAACTCAGGATCAGTATTGTAATGTATGTACACAGTGACTGCACCAGCAGAATAGTGAGTGCAGCTCTGGAGTATAATACAGGAGGTAACTCAGGATCAGTAATGTATGTACTCAGTGACTGTACCAGCAGAATAGCGAGTGCAGCTCTGGAGTATAATACAGGAGGTAACTCAGGATCAGTAATGTATGTACACAGTGACTGCACCAGCAGAATAGTGAGTGCAGCTCTGGAGTATAATACAGGATGTAACTCAGGATCAGTAATGTAATGTATGTACACAGTGATTGCACCAGCCGAATAGTGAGTGCAGCTCTGGAGTATAATACAGGATGTAACTCAGGATCAGTAATGTAATGTATGTACACAGTGACTGCACCAGCAGAATAGTGAGTGCACCTCTGGGGTATAATACAGGAGGTAACTACGGATCAGTAATGTATGTACACAGTGACTGCACCAGCAGAATAGTGAGTGCAGCTCTGGAGTATAATACAGGAGGTAACTCGGGATCAGTAATGTATGTACTCAGTGACTGTACCAGCAGAATAGCGAGTGCAGCTCTGGAGTGTAATACAGGAGGTAACTCTGGATCAGTAATATATGTACACAGTGACTGCACCAGCAGAATAGTGAGTACATCTCTGGAGTATGGATGAGTAATGTATATGCATGATACAACATTGAAATTACATCACCAGGAAGGAAAAGTTGTGGATTGATGGAAATCACATGATGGAGACATTTTGTTGTTCAACAAATGATAAAAAAAATAGAAGAACATTATCAAAACCGCTGAAGTCTGAGCCTCATGCAGAAATCCCTGCACCTCCGGTCTCTGCTGCAGTCACTGAGGTTATTTATGGTCGTTTGAGAGGTTTTACCGCGTCATGTACAAATCCTCTGCCGACAGCTCATAGAATCCTAGAATGTTAGAGTTGGAAGGGACCTCCTGGGTCATCTGGTCCAACCCCTTCTCAAAGCAGAATTCACTAAATCAACCCAGACAGATGTCTGTCCAGCCTCTGTTTGAAGACTTCCATTGAAGGAGAACTCACCACCTCTCGTGGCCGCCTGTTCCACTCATTGATCACCCTAACTGTCAAAAAGTTTTTTTATATCTAATTTGCATCTCCTCCCAGTTTCATCCCATTGCTTCTAGTACTTCCTTGTGCAAATGAGAATAAAGATGATCCTTCTACAATGTGACAGCCCTTGAGATATTTGTTGACAGCTGTTAAGTCTCCTCTCAGTCTTCTTTTTTGCAAGCTAAACATTCCCAGATCCTTTGACAGACAGTTTGGTGATGTCTTTTTTAAAATGTGGAGCCCAAAACTGGACCCAGTATTCCAGATGAGGTCTGACCAAAGAGGAGTAGAGGGCAATAATGACTTCACGTGACCTAGACTGTATGCTTCTGTTAATACATCCCAGAATTGTATTTGCCTTTTTTGCTGCTGCATCACACTGTTGACTCATGTACAGTCTGTGATCTATTAGTATACCTAAGTCTTATTCACATGTGCTGTTGCTTAGCCCTATTCCTCCCACTCTGTATATGCTTTTTTCATTTTTACTGCCTAGATGTAGTACTTTGCATTTTTCCCTGTTAAAAACCATTCTGTTAGTTGCTGCCCACTGCTCCAGTATATATATATATATATATATATATATATATATATATATATATATATATATATATATATATCTTTTTGAATCCTCTCTCTCTTCTCTAGTATTAGCTATCCCTCCTAGCTTTATGTCATCGGCAAATTTAATCAGTTTACCCTCAATTCCTTCATCTAAATAATTGATAAAGATGTTAAACAGTACAGGGCCCAGGACAGAACCCTGTAGTACCCCACTTGAGACATTCTTCTAACTGGATGTGCAGCAGTTTGCGACCACTCTTTGGGTCCGATTACTAAGCCAGTTATGAATCCACCTAACAGTTGCCTTGTCCATTCCATACTTAGTCATTTTTTCAATAAGGATGGTGAGATACTTTGTCAAATGCTTTGCTGAAGTCAAGATATACTATATCTACAGCATTTCCCTGATCCACCCAGTCAGTGATTCTGTCATAGAAGGAAATTAAGTTAGTCTGACATGACCTATTGGTTACAAACCCTGGCTGACTCTGTTTAATCACTTCATTCTTATCCAGGTACCTGTGTAATCACTGACAAGTAACAGTACACAAATGGAAATTTGGAAGTTCTCGTACACACGTGTATAGTCACGGTGTACATCCCTCTTACTGCATGCAGTTCTGGGCTTGGCTGTACTGTCACAGCACACCTAATGTATAAGTGCACTCTCAGATACATCTGCGTGGCCACGTCTTATGTGTTGCATCTAGATAATAAATGGTATACGCTCCCATGTAGAAGAACTAGCAGAACTGAAGCTGTGGAAATGAGGCAGACCAAAGAGAAAAGGAAGATCTTCTTCATCCTTAGGAGTCCTTTATTCCTCTGGATCTACATTATGGGATAACATGCTGGATTGTTTCTCTAGAGCCATTACATGGCAGAGTAGCTGCATTATCGTACTACATCCATTACATTTATATCCACAGGTATGACAACATGGCTGAGCTGTTTGCTGTGGTGAAGACTCTGCAGGCACTGGAGAAGGCATATATCAAAGACTGTGTTTCCCCCAGCGAGTAAGAATCCAAGATATCCCCTTCCCAATAAAACCGGTCACCCATATGTGAATCTCTCTATAGTACCTGTCCTCTATACATGGTCCTCCGCCATAGTACATGTCCTCTGTACATGACATTCTCCTCTATAGTACCTTTCCTCTACACATCCTCCTCATCTGCTGTACAGTCTGTTCTCAATACATCACCCTCCTTCATAGTACCTTTCCTCTGTACTTGACCCTTCTCCATAGTATCTGTCCTCTATACACCCCCCTCCTCCATAGTACCTGTCCTCTATACATCCCCCTCCTCCATAGTGCCTGTCCTCTATACACCCCCCTCCTCCATAGTACCTTTCCTCTATACACCCTCCTCCTCCATAGTACCTGTCCTCTATACACCCCCCTCCTCCATAGTGCCTGTCCTCTATACATCCCCCTCCTCCATAGTACCTTTCCTCTATACACCCTCCTCCTCCATAGTACCTGTCCTCTATACATCACCCTCCTTCATAGTACCTTTCCTCTGTACTTGACCCTTCTCCATAGTACCTGTCCTCTATACATCCCCCTCCTCCATAGTGCCTGTCCTCTATACACCCCCCTCCTCCATAGTGCCTGTCCTCTATACACCCCCCTCCTCCATAGTATCTGTCCTCTATACATCCCCCTCCTCCATAGTGCCTGTCCTCTATACACCCCCCTCCTCCATAGTACCTTTCCTCTATACACCCTCCTCCTCCATAGTACCTTTCCTCTGTACTTGACCCTTCTCCATAGTACCTGTCCTCTATACATCCCCCTCCTCCATAGTGCCTGTCCTCTATACACCCCCCTCCTCCATAGTACCTGTCCTCTATACATCCCCCTCCTCCATAGTGCCTGTCCTCTATACACCCCCTCCTCCATAGTACCTTTCCTCTATACACCCTCCTCCTCCATAGTACCTGTCCTCTATACATCCCCCTCCTCCATAGTGCCTGTCCTCTATACATCCCCCTCCTCCATAGTACCTTTCCTCTATACACCCTCCTCCTCCATAGTACCTGTCCTCTATACATCACCCTCCTTCATAGTACCTTTCCTCTGTACTTGACCCTTCTCCATAGTACCTGTCCTCTATACATCCCCCTCCTCCATAGTGCCTGTCCTCTATACACCCCCCTCCTCCATAGTACCTGTCCTCTATACATTCCCCTCCTCCATAGTGCCTGTCCTCTATACACCCCCCTCCTCCATAGTACCTTTCCTCTATACACCCTCCTCCTCCATAGTACCTGTCCTCTATACATCCCCCTCCTCCATAGTGCCTGTCCTCTATACATCCCCCTCCTCCATAGTACCTTTCCTCTATACACCCTCCTCCTCCATAGTACCTGTCCTCTATACATCCCCCTCCTCCATAGTACCTTTCCTCTGTACTTGACCCTTCTCCATAGTACCTGTCCTCTATACACCCCCCTCCTCCAATAGTGCCTGTCCTCTATACACCCCCCTCCTCCATAGTACCTGTCCTCTATACATCCCCCTCCTCCATAGTGCCTGTCCTCTATACACCCCCCTCCTCCATAGTACCTTTCCTCTATACACCCTCCTCCTCCATAGTACCTGTCCTCTATACATCCCCCTCCTCCATAGTGCCTGTCCTCTATACATCCCCCTCCTCCATAGTACCTGTCCTCTATACATCCCCCTCCTCCATAGTGCCTGTCCTCTATACACCCCCCTCCTCCATAGTACCTTTCCTCTATACACCCCCCTCCTCCATAGTACCTGTCCTCTATACATCCCCCCTCCTCCATAGTGCCTGTCCTCTATACATCCCCCTCCTCCATAGTGCCTGTCCTCTATACACCCCCCTCCTCCATAGTACCTTTCCTCTATACACCCTCCTCCTCCATAGTACCTGTCCTCTATACACCCCCCTCCTCCATAGTACCTGTCCTCTATACATCCCCCCTCCTCCATAGTGCCTGTCCTCTATACATCCCCCCTCCTCCATAGTGCCTGTCCTCTATACACCCCCCTCCTCCATAGTACCTTTCCTCTATACACCCTCCTCCTCCATAGTGCCTGTCCTCTATACACCCCCCTCCTCCATAGTACCTTTCCTCTATACACCCCCCTCCTCCATAGTACCTGTCCTCTATACATCCCCCTCCTCCATAGTACCTGTCCTCTATACATCCCCCTCCTCCATAGTACCTGTCCTCTATACACCCCCCTCCTCCATAGTGCCTGTCCTCTATACATCCCCCTCCTCCATAGTACCTTTCCTCTATACATCCCCCCTCCTCCATAGTGCCTGTCCTCTATACATCCCCCTCCTCCATAGTGCCTGTCCTCTATACACCCCCCTCCTCCATAGTGCCTGTCCTCTATACATCCCCCTCCTCCATAGTACCTTTCCTCTATACATCCCCCCTCCTCCATAGTGCCTGTCCTCTATACATCCCCCTCCTCCATAGTACCTTTCCTCTATACACCCTCCTCCTCCATAGTACCTGTCCTCTATACATCACCCTCCTTCATAGTACCTTTCCTCTGTACTTGACCCTTCTCCATAGTACCTGTCCTCTATACATCCCCCTCCTCCATAGTACCTGTCCTCTATACATCCCCCTCCTCCATAGTGCCTGTACTCTATACACCCCCCTCCTCCATAGTACCTTTCCTCTATACACCCTCCTCCTCCATAGTACCTGTCCTCTATACATCCCCCTCCTCCATAGTGCCTGTCCTCTATACATCCCCCTCCTCCATAGTACCTTTCCTCTATACACCCTCCTCCTCCATAGTACCTGTCCTCTATACATCCCCCTCCTCCATAGTACCTTTCCTCTGTACTTGACCCTTCTCCATAGTACCTGTCCTCTATACACCCCCCTCCTCCAATAGTGCCTGTCCTCTATACACCCCCCTCCTCCATAGTACCTGTCCTCTATACATCCCCCTCCTCCATAGTGCCTGTCCTCTATACACCCCCCTCCTCCATAGTACCTTTCCTCTATACACCCCCCTCCTCCATAGTACCTGTCCTCTATACATCCCCCTCCTCCATAGTACCTGTCCTCTATACATCCCCCTCCTCCATAGTACCTGTCCTCTATACATCCCCCTCCTCCATAGCCAGACGCGGAGTCCACGCCATGAGACTAGCGGTGGACTCCGTCTGGCGGTATGCACGCCTACACCTTTCTCTCCTAAAGCACTTCTCTCCGCATACCTCGGCTTTGGTCCCCCAGCATAGAATTTGTGTGGCCCACTGACTTCCGGCCCCATTCATCACATGTATTCCGTATACGTAACTGAAGAAGGTTCATGTTGAACCGAAACGTTTTGAGTGTACTGCAAAATAAATTCTTCTGTTCCTAAGTTGAGTGCTAAGTTTTATGTTGATTAGGTTCCATAGTACTTGTCCCCTATACATCCCCCTCCTCCATGGTACTTGTCCTCTATGCATCCTCCTCCTCCATGGTACTTGTCCTCTATGCATCCCCCTCCTCCATGGTGCCTGTCCTCTTTACATCATCCTCCTCCATAATAGTACCTGTCCTCTATACATCCCCCTCCTCCATAGTGCCTGTCCTCTATACTTCCCCCTCCATAATAATACCTGTCCTCTCTACATCCCCCTTCTCCATAGTGCATGTCCTCTATATAGCACCCTCCTCTATAGTGCCTGTCCTCTGTACTTCCCCCTCCACCATAGTACCTGTCTCTTATACACCACCCTTCTCCATAGTACCTGTCCTGTATACACCATCCTGCACCATACTACCTGTCCTCTATACACCACCCTCCTCCATAGTACCTGTCCTCTATACTTCCCCTTCTCCATAGTACCTGTCCTCTATACACCACCCTGCACCATAGTACCTGTCCTCTATACTTCCCCCTCCTCCATAGTACCTGTCCTGAATACACCACCCTCCTCCATAGTTCCTGACCTGAATACACCACTCTCCTCCATAGTACCTGTCCTCTATACACCACCCTCCTCCATAGTACCTGTCCTTTAAAGAGAACTATGATGCCATGGACTATAGCCCCCACCCTGGATCTGCCCCCATCCACCTCCCCTATGCCATGGACTATAGCCCCCACCCTGGATCTGCCCCCATCCACCTCCCCTATGCCATGGACTATAGCCCCCACCCTGGATCTGCCCCCATCCACCTTCCCTATGCCATGGACTATAGCCCCCATCCTGGATCTGCCCCCATCCACCTCCCCTATGCCATGGACTATAGCCCCCACCCTGGATCTGCCCCCATCCACCTCCCCTATGCCATGGACTATAGCCCCCACCCTGGATCTGCCCCCATCCACCTCCCCTATGCCATGGACTATAGCCCCCACCCTGGATCTGCCCCCATCCACCTTCCCTATGCCATGGACTATAGCCCCCATCCTGGATCTGCCCCCATCCACCTCCCCTATGCCATGGACTATAGCCCCCACCCTGGATCTGCCCCCATCCACCTCCCCTATGCCATGGACTATAGCCCCCACCCTGGATCTGCCCCCATCCACCTTCCCTATGCCATGGACTATAGCCCCCATCCTGGATCTGCCCCCATCCACCTCCCCTATGCCATGGACTATAGCCCCCACAATGGATCTGCCCCCATCCACCTTCCCTATGCCATGGACTATAGCCCCCACCCTGGATCTGCCCCCATCCGCCTCCCCTATGCCATGGACTATAGACCCCACCCTGGATCTGCCCCCATCCACCTCCCCTACAGCTCCTACCCAACATCCCCACAGTCCCTATCCCTATTGCCTTTATACACTTGCTTTGGCAAAACTGATGTGTATTTGGTCCTGCCAATAAAGCTTCTTTGAATCTTGAATCTAGTTCCCCCTCCTCCATAGTGCCTGTCCTCTATACACAACCCTTCTCCATAGTACCTGTCCTGAATACACCACCATCCTACATAGTACCTGTCCTCTATAGTTCCCCCTCCTCCATAGTGCCTGTCCTCTATACACCACCCTCCGCCATAGTACCTGTCCTCTATGCACCACCCTCCTCCATAGTATCTGTCCTGAATACACCACCCTCCGCCATAGTACCTGTCCTGAATACACCACCCTCCTCCATAGTACCTGTCCTCTATAGTTCCCTCTCCGCCATAGTACCTGTCCTGAATACACCACCCTCTGCCATAGTACCTGTCCTTTATACACCACCCTCTGCCATAGTACCTGTCCTTTATACACCACCCTCCTCCATAGTACCTGTCCTGAATACACCACCCTCCTCCATAATACCTGTCCTCTATGCACCACCCTCCTCCATAGTACCTGTCCTGAATACACCACCCTCCGCCATAGTACCTGTCCTGAATACACAACCCTCCTCCATAGTACCTGTCCTTTATACACCACCCTCTGCCATAGTACCTGTCCTTTATACATCACCCTCCTCCATAGTACCTGTCCTGAATACACCACCCTCTGCCATAGTACCTGTCCTTTATACACCACCCTCTGTCATAGTACCTGTCCTTTATACACCACCCTCCTCCATAGTACCTGTCCTGAATACACCACCCTCTGCCATAGTACCTGTCCTTTATACACCACCCTCTGCCATAGTACCTGTCCTTTATACACCACCCTCCTCCATAGTACCTGTCCTGAATACACCACCCTCCTCCATAATACCTGTCCTGAATACACCACCCTCCTCCATAGTGCCTGTCCTCTATATTTTATCTCTCACTGTATTACACGGTCCATGGTTCTGTCGTATATATGTGTCGCCTCCTGGTCTCTAACGCTGCCTGTGTGTTTCAGGTACACTGCCGCATGTTCCCGGCTCTTGGTCCAGTATAAAGCCGCTTTCAAGCAGGTGCAAGGAGCTGAGGTCGGCTCCATTGATGACTTCTGCAGAAAGTACCGGGTGAGGCTGACATTGATCTCATCAGTGCATCTTGTGTACGATCACATCTTCACTAAAACACAAGATCTGAATAGGCTGCACCAATAATATAAATGTGTCATGTCATCCTGATCTGTGTCTACAGCTTTTTGTGTCTAAGGTACTTGATACTAGTCTGTGGGGTGGGTACAGTGCCCCCTACAGTAGAGTAATGGAGCAGTGTTGGGATCTTCGCCTGCTGTTACATCGGGGGTCGGAGGTGACTCTTCAGTAGATGGTACTAGTCTGTGGGGTGGGTACAGTGCCCCCTACAGTAGAGTAATGGAGCAGTGTCAGGATCTCCGCCTGCTGTTACATCGGGGGTCGGAGGTGACTCTTCAGTAGATGGTACTAGTCTGTGGGGTGGGTACAGTGCCCCCTACAGCAGAGTAATGGCACAGTGTCAGGATCTCCGCCTGCTGTTACATCGGGGGTCGGAGGTGACTCTTCAGTAGATGGTACTAGTCTGTGGGGTGGGTACAGTGCCCCCTACAGCAGAGTAATGGCGCAGTGTCAGGATCTCCGCCTGCTGTTACATCGGGGGTCGGAGGTGACTCTTCAGTAGGTGTACTAATCTGTGGGGTGGGTACAGTGCCCCCTACAGCAGAGTAATGGCACAGTGTCAGGATCTCCGCCTGCTGTTACATCGGGGGTCGGAGGTGACTCTTCAGTAGATGGTACTAGTCTGTGGGGTGGGTACAGTGCCCCCTACAGCAGAGTAATGGCGCAGTGTCAGGATCTCCGCCTGCTGTTACATCGGGGGTCGGAGGTGACTCTTCAGTAGGTGTACTAATCTGTGGGGTGGGTACAGTGCCCCCTACAGCAGAGTAATGGAGCAGTGTCAGGATCTTCGCCTGCTGTTACACCGGGCGTCGGAGGTGACTCTTCAGTAGGTGTACTAATCTGTGGGGTGGGTACAGTGCCCCCTACAGCAGAGTAATGGCGCAGTGTCAGGATCTCCGCCTGCTGTTACACCGGGCGTCGGAGGTGACTCTTCAGTAGGTGTACTAGTCTGTGGGGTGGGTACAGTGCCCCCTACAGCAGAGTAATGGCGCAGTGTCAGGATCTCCGCCTGCTGTTACACCGGGGGTCGGAGGTGACTCTTCAGTAGGTGGTACTAGTCTGTGGGGTGGGTACAGTGCCCCCTACAGCAGAGTAATGGCGCAGTGTCAGGATCTCCGCCTGCTGTTACACCGGGCGTCGGAGGTGACTCTTCAGTAGGTGTACTAATCTGTGGGGTGGGTACAGTGCCCCCTACAGCAGAGTAATGGCGCAGTGTCAGGATCTCCGCCTGCTGTTACATCGGGGGTCGGAGGTGGCTCTTTAGTAGGTGTACTAATCTGTGGGGTGGGTACAGTGCCCCCTACAGCAGAGTAATGGCACAGTGTCAGGATCTCCGCCTGCTGTTACACCGGGCGTCGGAGGTGACTCTTCAGTAGGTGTACTAGTCTGTGGGGTGGGTACAGTGCCCCCTACAGCAGAGTAATGGAGCAGTGTCAGGATCTTCGCCTGCTGTTACACCGGGCGTCGGAGGTGACTCTTCAGTAGGTGTACTAATCTGTGGGGTGGGTACAGTGCCCCCTACAGCAGAGTAATGGAGCAGTGTCGGGATCTTCGCCTGCTGTTACACCGGGGGTCGGAGGTGACTCTTCAGTAGGTGTACTAATCTGTGGGGTGGGTACAGTGCCCCCTACAGCAGAGTAATGGAGCAGTGTCAGGATCTCCGCCTGCTGTTACATCGGGGGTCGGAGGTGACTCTTCAGTAGGTGTACTAATCTGTGGGGTGGGTACAGTGCCCCCTACAGCAGAGTAATGGAGCAGTGTCAGGATCTCCGCCTGCTGTTACATCGGGGGTCGGAGGTGACTCTTCAGTAGGTGTACTAGTCTGTGGGGTGGGTACAGTGCCCCCTACAGCAGAGTAATGGAGCAGTGTCGGGATCTTCGCCTGCTGTTACATCGGGGGTCGGAGGTGACTCTTCAGTAGGTGTACTAATCTGTGGGGTGGGTACAGTGCCCCCTACAGCAGAGTAATGGAGCAGTGTCAGGATCTCCGCCTGCTGTTACATCGGGGGTCGGAGGTGACTCTTCAGTAGGTGTACTAGTCTGTGGGGTGGGTACAGTGCCCCCTACAGCAGAGTAATGGAGCAGTGTCGGGATCTTCGCCTGCTGTTACATCGGGGGTCGGAGGTGACTCTTCAGTAGGTGTACTAATCTGTGGGGTGGGTACAGTGCCCCCTACAGCAGAGTAATGGAGCAGTGTCAGGATCTCCGCCTGCTGTTACATCGGGGGTCGGAGGTGACTCTTCAGTAGGTGTACTAGTCTGTGGGGTGGGTACAGTGCCCCCTACAGCAGAGTAATGGAGCAGTGTCAGGATCTTCGCCTGCTGTTACACCGGGCGTCGGAGGTGACTCTTCAGTAGGTGTACTAATCTGTGGGGTGGGTACAGTGCCCCCTACAGCAGAGTAATGGAGCAGTGTCAGGATCTTCGCCTGCTGTTACACCGGGGGTCGGAGGTGACTCTTCAGTAGGTGTACTAGTCTGTGGGGTGGGTACAGTGCCCCCTACAGCAGAGTAATGGAGCAGTGTCGGGATCTTCGCCTGCTGTTACATCGGGGGTCGGAGGTGACTCTTCAGTAGGTGTACTAATCTGTGGGGTGGGTACAGTGCCCCCTACAGCAGAGTAATGGAGCAGTGTCAGGATCTCCGCCTGCTGTTACATCGGGGGTCGGAGGTGACTCTTCAGTAGGTGTACTAATCTGTGGGGTGGGTACAGTGCCCCCTACAGCAGAGTAATGGCGCAGTGTCAGGATCTTCGCCTGCTGTTACACCGGGCGTCGGAGGTGACTCTTCAGTAGGTGTACTAATCTGTGGGGTGGGTACAGTGCCCCCTACAGCAGAGTAATGGAGCAGTGTCGGGATCTTCGCCTGCTGTTACACCGGGGGTCAGAGGTGACTCTTCAGTAGATGGTACTAGTCTGTGGGGTGGGTACAGTGCCCCCTACAGCAGAGTAATGGAGCAGTGTCAGGATCTTCGCCTGCTGTTACACCGGGCGTCGGAGGTGACTCTTCAGTAGGTGTACTAATCTGTGGGGTGGGTACAGTGCCCCCTACAGCAGAGTAATGGAGCAGTGTCGGGATCTTCGCCTGCTGTTACACCGGGGGTCGGAGGTGACTCTTCAGTAGGTGTACTAGTCTGTGGGGTGGGTACAGTGCCCCCTACAGCAGAGTAATGGAGCAGTGTCAGGATCTCCGCCTGCTGTTACATCGGGGGTCGGAGGTGACTCTTCAGTAGGTGTACTAGTCTGTGGGGTGGGTACAGTGCCCCCTACAGCAGAGTAATGGAGCAGTGTCAGGATCTTCGCCTGCTGTTACACCGGGCGTCGGAGGTGACTCTTCAGTAGGTGTACTAATCTGTGGGGTGGGTACAGTGCCCCCTACAGCAGAGTAATGGAGCAGTGTCGGGATCTCCGCCTGCTGTTACACCGGGGGTCGGAGGTGACTCTTCAGTAGGTGTACTAGTCTGTGGGGTGGGTACAGTGCCCCCTACAGCAGAGTAATGGAGCAGTGTCAGGATCTTCGCCTGCTGTTACACCGGGCGTCGGAGGTGACTCTTCAGTAGGTGTACTAGTCTGTGGGGTGGGTACAGTGCCCCCTACAGCAGAGTAATGGAGCAGTGTCAGGATCTCCGCCTGCTGTTACATCGGGGGTCGGAGGTGACTCTTCAGTAGGTGTACTAGTCTGTGGGGTGGGTACAGTGCCCCCTACAGCAGAGTAATGGAGCAGTGTCGGGATCTTCGCCTGCTGTTACATCGGGGGTCGGAGGTGACTCTTCAGTAGGTGTACTAGTCTGTGGGGTGGGTACAGTGCCCCCTACAGCAGAGTAATGGCGCAGTGTCAGGATCTCCGCCTGCTGTTACACCGGGGGTCGGAGGTGACTCTTCAGTAGATGGTACTAGTCTGTGGGGTGGGTACAGTGCCCCCTACAGCAGAGTAATGGAGCAGTGTCAGGATCTCCGCCTGCTGTTACATCGGGGGTCGGAGGTGACTCTTCAGTAGGTGTACTAATCTGTGGGGTGGGTACAGTGCCCCCTACAGCAGAGTAATGGAGCAGTGTCGGGATCTCCGCCTGCTGTTACACCGGGGGTCGGAGGTGACTCTTCAGTAGGTGTACTAGTCTGTGGGGTGGGTACAGTGCCCCCTACAGCAGAGTAATGGAGCAGTGTCAGGATCTCCGCCTGCTGTTACATCGGGGGTCGGAGGTGACTCTTCAGTAGGTGTACTAATCTGTGGGGTGGGTACAGTGCCCCCTACAGCAGAGTAATGGCGCAGTGTCAGGATCTTCGCCTGCTGTTACACCGGGCGTCGGAGGTGACTCTTCAGTAGGTGTACTAGTCTGTGGGGTGGGTACAGTGCCCCCTACAGTAGAGTAATGGCACAGTGTCAGGATCTCCGCCTGCTGTTACATCGGGGGTCGGAGGTGACTCTTCAGTAGGTGGTACTAGTCTGTGGGGTGGGTACAGTGCCCCCTACAGCAGAGTAATGGCACAGTGTCAGGATCTCCGCCTGCTGTTACATCGGGGGTCGGAGGTGACTCTTCAGTAGATGGTACTAGTCTGTGGGGTGGGTACAGTGCCCCCTACAGCAGAGTAATGGCGCAGTGTCAGGATCTCCGCCTGCTGTTACACCGGGCGTCGGAGGTGACTCTTCAGTAGGTGTACTAATCTGTGGGGTGGGTACAGTGCCCCCTACAGCAGAGTAATGGAGCAGTGTCAGGATCTCCGCCTGCTGTTACATCGGGGGTCGGAGGTGACTCTTCAGTAGGTGTACTAATCTGTGGGGTGGGTACAGTGCCCCCTACAGCAGAGTAATGGCGCAGTGTCAGGATCTCCGCCTGCTGTTACATCGGGGGTCGGAGGTGGCTCTTTAGTAGGTGTACTAATCTGTGGGGTGGGTACAGTGCCCCCTACAGCAGAGTAATGGCGCAGTGTCAGGATCTCCGCCTGCTGTTACATCGGGGGTCGGAGGTGACTCTTCAGTAGATGGTACTAGTCTGTGGGGTGGGTACAGTGCCCCCTACAGCAGAGTAATGGCGCAGTGTCAGGATCTCCGCCTGCTGTTACACCAGGCGTCGGAGGTGACTCTTCAGTAGGTGTACTAATCTGTGGGGTGGGTACAGTGCCCCCTACAGCAGAGTAATGGAGCAGTGTCAGGATCTCCGCCTGCTGTTACACCGGGGGTCGGAGGTGACTCTTCAGTAGGTGTACTAGTCTGTGGGGTGGGTACAGTGCCCCCTACAGCAGAGTAATGGAGCAGTGTCAGGATCTCCGCCTGCTGTTACATCGGGGGTCGGAGGTGACTCTTCAGTAGGTGTACTAGTCTGTGGGGTGGGTACAGTGCCCCCTACAGCAGAGTAATGGAGCAGTGTCGGGATCTTCGCCTGCTGTTACACCGGGGGTCGGAGGTGACTCTTCAGTAGGTGTACTAGTCTGTGGGGTGGGTACAGTGCCCCCTACAGCAGAGTAATGGCGCAGTGTCAGGATCTCCGCCTGCTGTTACACCGGGGGTCGGAGGTGACTCTTCAGTAGGTGTACTAGTCTGTGGGGTGGGTACAGTGCCCCCTACAGTAGAGTAATGGCGCAGTGTCAGGATCTCCGCCTGCTGTTACATCGGGGGTCGGAGGTGACTCTTCAGTAGGTGTACTAGTCTGTGGGGTGGGTACAGTGCCCCCTACAGCAGAGTAATGGCGCAGTGTCAGGATCTCCGCCTGCTGTTACATCGGGGGTCGGAGGTGACTCTTCAGTAGGTGTACTAGTCTGTGGGGTGGGTACAGTGCCCCCTACAGCAGAGTAATGGCGCAGTGTCAGGATCTTCGCCTGCTGTTACATCGGGGGTCGGAGGTGACTCTTCAGTAGGTGTACTAATCTGTGGGGTGGGTACAGTGCCCCCTACAGCAGAGTAATGGCGCAGTGTCAGGATCTCCGCCTGCTGTTACATCGGGGGTCGGAGGTGACTCTTCAGTAGGTGTACTAGTCTGTGGGGTGGGTACAGTGCCCCCTACAGCAGAGTAATGGCGCAGTGTCAGGATCTTCGCCTGCTGTTACATCGGGGGTCGGAGGTGACTCTTCAGTAGGTGTACTAATCTGTGGGGTGGGTACAGTGCCCCCTACAGCAGAGTAATGGCGCAGTGTCAGGATCTCCGCCTGCTGTTACATCGGGGGTCGGAGGTGGCTCTTTAGTAGGTGTACTAATCTGTGGGGTGGGTACAGTGCCCCCTACAGCAGAGTAATGGAGCAGTGTCAGGATCTTCGCCTGCTGTTACACCGGGCGTCGGAGGTGACTCTTCAGTAGGTGTACTAATCTGTGGGGTGGGTACAGTGCCCCCTACAGCAGAGTAATGGAGCAGTGTCAGGATCTCCGCCTGCTGTTACATCGGGGGTCGGAGGTGACTCTTCAGTAGGTGTACTAATCTGTGGGGTGGGTACAGTGCCCCCTACAGCAGAGTAATGGAGCAGTGTCAGGATCTCCGCCTGCTGTTACATCGGGGGTCGGAGGTGACTCTTCAGTAGGTGTACTAATCTGTGGGGTGGGTACAGTGCCCCCTACAGCAGAGTAATGGCGCAGTGTCAGGATCTTCGCCTGCTGTTACACCGGGCGTCGGAGGTGACTCTTCAGTAGGTGTACTAATCTGTGGGGTGGGTACAGTGCCCCCTACAGCAGAGTAATGGCGCAGTGTCAGGATCTTCGCCTGCTGTTACACCGGGCGTCGGAGGTGACTCTTCAGTAGGTGTACTAATCTGTGGGGTGGGTACAGTGCCCCCTACAGCAGAGTAATGGAGCAGTGTCAGGATCTCCGCCTGCTGTTACATCGGGGGTCGGAGGTGACTCTTCAGTAGGTGTACTAGTCTGTGGGGTGGGTACAGTGCCCCCTACAGCAGAGTAATGGAGCAGTGTCAGGATCTCCGCCTGCTGTTACATCGGGGGTCGGAGGTGACTCTTCAGTAGGTGTACTAATCTGTGGGGTGGGTACAGTGCCCCCTACAGCAGAGTAATGGCACAGTGTCAGGATCTCCGCCTGCTGTTACACCGGGCGTCGGAGGTGACTCTTCAGTAGGTGTACTAGTCTGTGGGGTGGGTACAGTGCCCCCTACAGCAGAGTAATGGAGCAGTGTCAGGATCTTCGCCTGCTGTTACATCGGGGGTCGGAGGTGACTCTTCAGTAGGTGTACTAATCTGTGGGGTGGGTACAGTGCCCCCTACAGCAGAGTAATGGAGCAGTGTCAGGATCTCCGCCTGCTGTTACACCGGGGGTCGGAGGTGACTCTTCAGTAGGTGTACTAATCTGTGGGGTGGGTACAGTGCCCCCTACAGCAGAGTAATGGAGCAGTGTCGGGATCTTCGCCTGCTGTTACATCGGGGGTCGGAGGTGACTCTTCAGTAGGTGTACTAATCTGTGGGGTGGGTACAGTGCCCCCTACAGCAGAGTAATGGCGCAGTGTCAGGATCTCCGCCTGCTGTTACATCGGGGGTCGGAGGTGACTCTTAATAATAATAATAATAATAATAATAATTTTTATTTATACAGCGCCAACATATTCCGCAGCACTTTACAATTAGCGAGGACATGTACAAACAATAAATTCGGTACGAGTTAAGACAATTTAAACAGTGACATTAGGAGTGAGGTCCCTGCTCGCAAGCTTACAATCTACAAGGCAATGGGGGGACACAATAGGTGAAAAGTGCTTGTTATTTCAGGTCTGGCAATTATAATACATAGGGATTTTCATACAAAGCTGCATGATCCGGTCATCAGCCGTGTGTTTAAGTGCAATAGTCAAGTATCAAGTGCAGTTATCATGTGCATGGAGGGTGTGGAGACAGACGAATAGTAGGGGGCAGATTCAGAGTAATATTTGGAAGGAGGGAACTGGGCAAAGTTAGTTTACTGAGTAGTTGGTGTGGTAGGCTTGTTTGAAGAGATGGGTTTTTAGAGCGCGCTTGAATAGGTCGGGGCTAGGTATCAGTCTGATCTTCTGGGGAAGTGCATTCCAGAGAGCTGGCGCAGCACGAGAGAAGTCTTGGAGACGGAGGTGCGAGGTTCGGATTACGGGGGAAGTTAGTCTTAGGTCATTTGTAGAACGGAGGGCACGTGTAGGGCGATAGACAGAGATGAGAGAGGAGATATAAGGCGGTGCAGAACTGTGGAGAGCTTTGTGGGTGAGAGAGATGAGTTTATACTTGTCCCTATATGAAATGCCGAGTGGCGCCAAGTATTCCAGGATAATAGTACTGCTGCGAATACAACAATCACCACCTAGGATTGTAGGTGATTTTATACTTGTCCGTGTAGCGAATGGGTAGCCAGTGTAATCACTGGCACAAGATGGAGGCATCGGTGAAGCTTCTGGACAGAAATATGACTCTGGCTGCAGCATTCAAGATGGATTGGAGAGGAGAACGTTTGGTAAGAGGGAGACCGATTAGAAGAGAGTTGCAGTAGTCCAGACGGGAATGAATAAGAGCGACAGTAAGAGTCTTAGCAGTTTCAACGGTGAGAAAAGGTCGGATTCTGGAGATGTTTTTAAGATGCAGGTGACAAGAGCAAGTGAGTGATCGGATATAGGGAGTAAAGGAAAGTTCGGTGTCGAATATGACCCCAAGACAGCGGACATGCTGCTTGGGAGTTATGGTTGAACCCTCCAGGGTAATTTCGATGTTGGGTAGAGAGAGGTTAGCAGAAGGGAGAAACACACGAATTTCCGTTTTGGGGAGATTTAGTTTCAGGTAGAGGGAGGACATGATGTTAGAGACAGCAGACAGACAATCCTTGGTATTTTGAATTAGGGTAGGGGTGATGTCAGGGGAAGAAGTGAATAATTGGGTGTCATCAGCATAGAGATGATACTGGAACCCAAATCTGCTGATTTTGTCCAATAGGGGCAGTGTATAGAGAGAAGAGGAGGGGGCCTAGGACTGAGCCATGCGGAACCCCAATAGTAAGGGGACGAGGAGAGGAAGAGGAGCCGGCAAAGGATACAGTGAAGGATCGGTCAGAGAGGTAGGAGGAGAACCAGGAGAGGGCTGTGTCCTTGAGGCCTATGGAGCGGAGCATAGTGAGAAGGAGCTGGTGATCCACAGTGTCAAATGCGGCAGAGAGATCCAGGAGAATCAGCAGAGAGCAATGACCTTTGGATTTAGCTGTTATTAGATCATTAGAGACTTTAGTGAGGGCAGTTTCACTGGAGTGTAAAGAGCGGAAACCAGATTGTAAGGGGTCAAGAAGAGAGTTATCTGAGAGATAGCGGATTAGACGGAGTGGACCAAGCGTTCCAGGAGTTTAGAGATGAAGGAAAGGTTAGAGACAGGTCTGTAGTTAGCAGTGCAGTTCTGGTCCAGGGATGGCTTTTTAAGTAAAGGGGTTATGATGGCATATTTAAATGAGGGAAAGATACCTGAAGAAAGAGAGAGGTTAAATATTTTATTCAGGTGAGCGGTGACCACTGGTGAGAGAGACTGCAGGAGAGGTGAAGGAATGGGGTCACTGTTGCAGGTTGTAGGCCGAGCAGAAGCGAGGAGCTTGGAAACTTCTTCTTCTGAAACAGACTCAAAGATGTCTAGTGAGCTTGAGGTGCGGCAGGGAAGGGGGGATCCAGGATTGAGGAGATTGATGGATGTGGTTGATTTTTTCTAAGAAATAAGTGGCCAGATCCTCACCGCTGAGGTTGGTAATGTGGGCCTGTACTTTAGGTTTCAGGAGGGAGTTTAAGGTTTCAAAAAGTCTTTTTGGGTTGTTGAATAGTGAGGTGATGAGGGTGGTGAAGTAGGATTGTTTGGCCACATAAAGGGCAGAGTTATAGGTTTTGAGCATGAACTTATAGTTGATGAAGTCTTCTGCTAAGAGAGATTTTCTCCACTGCTGCTCTGCACACCTTGAGCAACGCTGAAGAAAGCGTGTTTGCATAGTGTGCCAGGGCTGCTGTTGTCTGTGTCGGGTCTTTCTGCGTGTAGAAGGTGCTGCTTCATCTAGGGCATTCTTCAGTGTATTATTGAAGTGTGACAATGCTAAGTCTGGACAGGAGAGGGAAGAGATGGGGGCTAAAGATGTGTGGAGATTGTCCATAAGCTGCTGTTTATTAATGGAATGTGTATTCCGATAAGTGTGGTAAGTGGGGGTGTACCGGGTTAGGAGACAATTCTTGACAGAGAAGGAAAGAAGGTTGTGGTCCGAGAGCGGGAGAGGGGAGTTAGTAAAGTCGTGCAGCAGGCCGGGACGGGAGAAAACCAGGTCCAGAGTATTCCCGTCCTCATGCGTAGGAGAATTAGTAAACTGTGAGAGGCCGAATGAAGAAGTTAGAGAAAGAAGATGAGAGGCAGATTGGGAGAGGGGATCATTGATGGGGATGTTAAAGTCTCCCATGTTGAGGGCGGGGATGTCACAGGATAGGAAGTGAGTAAGCCAGGTGGCAAAGTGGTCTAGAAACTGGCGGGAGGAGCCTGGAGTGCGATAAACAACCGCCACTCGCAAGGAGAAGGGCTTAAAGAGTCTGACGGCGTGGACTTCAAAGGAAGGAAATGTGAGTGAGGGAACCGGGGGATGACCTGGAAAGCACATTGTGATGAAAGGAGCAAACCAACACCTCCACCCTGTCTATTCTCAGGTCTGGTGGTATGTGAAAATTTCAGCCCACCAAACGAGAGAACGGCAGCGGCGGTGGTGTCTGAATGCTGGATCCAGGTTTCTGTAATAGCTAGAAGGTTAAGGGAATTAGAGAGGAAAAGATTGTGAATGTAAGTTAGTTTGTTACACACAGACCGTGCATTCCAGAGAGCACAGTGGAAAGCGATATGAGAAGGCATGCACTGAATGTTAATAAGATTAGCATGGTTTCTATATGTAGCTGGAGGAGAGTAATGTATGCTGGTGGAGGGAGGCCCAGGGTTGGGGGAGATGTCACCTGCAACTAGTAGAAGGAGAAAAAACAGAAAGAGCAGGTGGTGGGATGATTTGTATGAACGTTTTGAGTGCTGCATGGCGGTAGTGGCTGGTTTGGAGTGGGTAAGAAATGTCAGTAGAGCCTCAGAGTTATACATGGGAGAGGGGAGAAGGGAGGGGTGGATATAGAGAGGGTGTCCAGAATGTGTTATAGGGCAGGCGAGTTGTGAGAAGGCAGAAGTAAAAACAAATAAGAAGCAGATTGATATGATCATTGCATAATGTAGTATGACTGACCAAGAAGCATGTGTGTATGAAAAACTTAAGCACCTTACCTGTCTCCTGCCCTGTCCAACTGCCATTGTCTAACTGCCAAGCACTTTAAACTGTTGCACACGCGACCCCGCGCACGTGTTATCCCAGCCACACTAAATATATATGAAATGGAGTGACTTCTAGCATCAGGAACCAAATGGTCACAACAATCAGCAATTAACCAATTAGCATAAGGCCAGAGCAGGCATTACTATGGAGGGTAAACAACCAATGCTGAACAAGGCCATAAAGCAGTGGGGACAAAAGGAAAAAAAAAAAAGATAGCTTTGAAAACTTTAAATCAGAAACCAAAAACAGAAAAAAAAAAAAAGCAACACAGGAGTGATGGATAAAATACCATGTGCAAAGCTTGCTAAATATGGTTCAGTTCACACTTGCAGTCAGCACACAAATGGATGGATGGATAAAATACCTGTGTGAAGGTGTACTAGACCGTGGGGTGGGTACAGTGCCCCCTACAGCAGAGTAATGGAGCAGTGTCAAGATCTCAGCCTGCTGTTACACCGGGGGTCAGAGGTGAATCTGCTTCCCATCGTTTAACCCCTTCGATGCATATGAGGCGTTAATTGGACTGCTGTCCCCTTGGTGCTACCATTGCCCCCCATGATGCAGGTAATGATGGCAGCCATGTCTGCTGTCATTGGATCACGTCCTGGAAAAATAAAATCCCAGAATTTCATTGTTCTGTATAAATGACATCCCGTCCCCTACACAGGGAGCGAGGCCTGATGATGGCGTGGTCAGCATGCGCATAATATTATGGCAGAGGTAACTAGCACTCGGGCACAGGCAGATTATTATAACCTTATGAGGGTCCGTCTCTCCGCAGCTCGACTGTCCTCTGGCCATGGAGCGAATTAAGGAGGATCGACCAATCACCATCAAGGACGACAAGGGGAACCTGAACCGCTGCATCGCGGATATCGTATCGGTGAGTGATCAGCGAGACCTGATGCTCCTCCATGGTGGTATTACTACACGGAGGGGTCGCGCCCCTGTATACAGTATATACCCCTCCACCAGGGTATGATTATACTGAGGGGTCGTTCCCCTGTTTACAGTATATACCCCTCCACCAGGGTATGATTATACTGAGGGGTCGTTCCCCTGTATACAGTATATACCCCTCCACCAGGATATGATTATACTGAGGGGTCGTTCCCCTGAACACAGTATATACCCCTCCACCGGAGTGTGACTATATGGAGAGGTAGCTTTCCTGTATACAGTATATACCCCTCCACCAGGGTATGATTATACTGAGGGGTCGCGCCCCTGTATACAGTATATACCCCTCCACCAGGGTATGATTATACTGAGGGGTCGTTCCCCCTGTATACAGTATATACCCCTCCACCAGAATATGATTATACTGAGGGGTCGTTCCCCTGAACACAGTATATACCCCTCCACCGGGGTGTGACTATATGGAGAGGTAGCTTTCCTGTGTACAGTATATACCTCTCCACCGGGGTATGACTACACGGAGGGGTCGCGCCCCTGTGTACAGTATATACCCCTCCACCAGGATATGATTATACTGAGGGGTCGTTCCCCTGAACACAGTATATACCCCTCCACTGGGGTCTGTACATTTGTATGTGTGTGTTGGTATAAGGAGGGGCCGCTCTCCTTGGCGGTGACATTTGGCTTTTCTCTTTCAGCTCTTCATAACTGTGATGGACAAGCTTCGTTTAGAGATCCGAGCAATGGACGAGGTATGTTCTCAGCCCCCTCCCAATTGTAGGGCCCGGCCCGTCGTGGTCGAGGCCAGATTGCACTCGCAAACACCCTTAGTGCAGTGATAGTGCCCTCCTTGTGGTAACCAGTGGTGCCTTCTCACAGTAATTAGTTCACTACACATGACTCGCCTCCCCCTCCAGTTATGAAGCGTGCTACGCTAGGTAAGACATGACATTGATTGTCTAATTTCATGAGGGAGCGGGGCGCTGTACACACCTCTGCAGTCCCATACACAGTGAATGGAGCGAGATCGAGCATTCAGGAGGGGCTTTCAGACCCTGTTTTCAGTGTTCCAGAGCCACATCGATTGCTGGGTGTTAGCGGTTGGATCCTCCAGAGATCACCCATGAATGGAGAAAACTTATTATTTTGGGAATAACCCTTTAATAAGAATAATATTGTGCTCGCCTAGCCATGATGAGGTGAGGAGCATGCGGCAGTCTGCTTCGTGCTTGTACAGCTAGCGGCTCAGGGCAGACAGATGCCCTAATGTTAAGCCTAAGTCACACTAAACGACTTACCAACGATCACGACCAGCGATACGACCTGGCCGTGATCGTTGATAAGTCGTTGTGTGGTCGCTGGGGAGCTGTCACACAGACAGCTCTCTCCAACGATCAGGGGAACGACTTCGGCATCGTTGAAACTGTCTTCAACGATGCCGAAGTCCACCTGCAGCACCTGGGTAACCAGGGGTAAACATCGGGTTACTAAGTGCAGGGCCGCGCTTAGTAACCCGATATTTACCCTGGTTACCATTGTGAAAGTAAAAAAAAAAAAAAACACTACATACTCACATTCTGATGTCTGTCACGTCCCCCGCCGGCATCCACAGGGTTAAAACTGCTTTCGGCAAGAGCGCTGCTAATGCATGCGCTGCTGCCGAGAGCTTCCCTGCACTGAATGTGTCAGCGCCGGCAGTAACGGCGGTGACGTCACCGCTGTGCTCTGCTTTACGGCCGGCGCTGACACAGTCAGTGCAGGGAAGCTCTCGGCAGCAGCACGTGCATTAGCAGCGCTCCTGCCGAAAGCAGGTTTAACCCTGTGGAAGCCGGGGGACGTGACAGACATCAGAATGTGAGTATGTACTGTTTTTTTTTTAACTTTTACAATGGTAACCAGGGTAAATATCGGGTTACTAAGCGCGGCCCTGCGCTTAGTAACCCGATATTTACCCTGGTTACAAGTGAACACATCGCTGGATCGGCGTCACACACACCGATCCAGCGATGACAGCGGGTGATCAGCGACCAAAAAATGGTCCTGATCATTCCCCAACGACCAATGATCTCCCAGCAGGGGCCTGATCGTTGGTCGCTGTTACACATAACGAGATCTTTAGCGGGATCGTTGCTACGTCACCAAAAGCGTGACGTTGCAACGATATCGTTAACGATATCGTTATGTGTGACTCAGCCTTTATTGCACCACAGTGGCAAGATCACAGGGTAGATGGTGGAGCAGGGAACTGGTGGCTCCAAACTTCTCCATCGTACTAAACGATATTGGAAGACACAGATGCAGTTTCCATTTGTTATGGAGGGTTCAGACCTGATACACTGGCCTCCATAGCAGCTGTACAGTTTGCTTCCATGCAGGGCCGGACTGGGACCAAAAAGCAGCCCTGGCACAAATAAAAATTCACCAGCCCACATACGAGTGTCGTAGAATCAAATTGTAAAGCACTGACAGGACGTGCTGACTTTTTTGGTTTGTTAAACCAATCAATGTGTTATACCACTTTACATATGTAACCTGCAGTGGCCATAGGGGGAATAGACATGAATTCAACACAGATGGACTATTATCACACTGCAGAATATGCTAAAAAATACAGCACTGATCACACACACTAGTTACCTCACACACATGTAACACACACAAGTAACACACACTACAGATACCTCAAACACATGTAACACATCCACACTACAGATACCGCACACACATGTAACACACACTACAGATACCTCACACACATGTAACACACACTACAGATACCTCAAACACATGTAACACACACTACAGATACCGCACACACATGTAACACACACTAGATACCTCAAACACATGTAACACATCCACACTACAGATACCGCACACACATGTAACACACACTAGATACCTCAAACACATGTAACACATCCACACTACAGATACCGCACACACATGTAACACACACTAGATACCTCAAACACATGTAACACACACTACAGATACCGCACACACATGTAACACACACTACAGATACCTCAAACACATGTAACACATACACACTACAGATACCGCACACACATGTAACACACACTACAGATACCTCACACACATGTAACACACACTACAGATACCGCACACACATGTAACACACACTAGATACCTCAAACACATGTAACACATCCACACTACAGATACCGCACACACATGTAACACACACTAGATACCTCAAACACATGTAACACATCCACACTACAGATACCGCACACACATGTAACACACACTAGATACCTCAAACACATGTAACACACACTACAGATACCGCACACACATGTAACACACACTACAGATACCTCAAACACATGTAACACATACACACTACAGATACCGCACACACATGTAACACACACTACAGATACCTCACACACATGTAACACATCCACACTACAGATACCTCACACACATGTAACACACACTACAGATACCTCACACATGTAACACACACTACAGATACCTCAAACACATGTAACACATCCACACTACAGATACCGCACACACATGTAACACACACTAGATACCTCAAACACATGTAACACACACTACAGATACCGCACACACATGTAACACACACTAGATACCTCAAACACATGTAACACATCCACACTACAGATACCGCACACACATGTAACACACACTACAGATACCTCACACACATGTAACACATCCACACTACAGATACCGCACACACATGTAACACACACTACAGATACCTCACACATGTAACACACACTACAGATACCTCAAACACATGTAACACATCCACACTACAGATACCGCACACACATGTAACACACACTAGATACCTCAAACACATGTAACACACACTACAGATACCGCACACACATGTAACACACACTAGATACCTCAAACACATGTAACACATCCACACTACAGATACCGCACACACATGTAACACACACTAGATACCTCAAACACATGTAACACACACTACAGATACCGCACACACATGTAACACACACTAGATACCTCAAACACATGTAACACACACTACAGATACCGCACACACATGTAACACACACTACAGATACCTCAAACACATGTAACACATCCACACTACAGATACCGCACACACATGTAACACACACTACAGATACCTCAAACACATGTAACACATACACACTACAGATACCGCACACACATGTAACACACACTACAGATACCTCACACACATGTAACACATCCACACTACAGATACCTCACACACATGTAACACACACTAGATACCTCACACACATGTAACATACACTACAGATACCTCACACACAAGTAACACACACTAGATACCTCACACACATGTAACACACACTACAGATACCTCACACACATGTAACACACACTACAGATACCTCACACACAAGTAACACACACTAGATACCTCACACACATGTAACACACACTACAGATACCTCAAACACATGTAACACATACACACTACAGATACCGCACACACATGTAACACACACTACAGATACCTCACACACAAGTAACACACACTAGATACCTCACACACAAGTAACACACACTAGATACCTCACACACAAGTAACACACACTACAGATACCGCACACACAAGTAACACACACTACAGATACCTCAAACACATGTAACACATCCACACTACAGATACCTCACACACATGTAACACACACTACAGATACCTCACACACAAGTAACATACACTACAGATACCTCACACACAAGTAACACACACTAGATACCTCACACACAAGTAACATACACTACAGATACCTCACACACAAGTAAAACACACTAGATACCTCACACACATGTAACACACACTACAGATACCTCAAACACATGTAACACATACACACTACAGATACCTCAAACACATGTAACATACACTACAGATACCTCAAACACATGTAACACACACTACAGATACCTCACACACAAGTAACACACACTAGATACCTCACACACAAGTAAAACACACTAGATACCTCACACACAAGTAAAACACACTAGATACCTCACACACATGTAACACACACTACAGATACCTCAAACACATGTAACATACACTACAGATACCTCAAACACATGTAACACACACTACAGATACCTCACACACATGTAACACACACTACAGATACCTCAAACACATGTAACATACACTACAGATACCTCAAACACATGTAACACATACACACTACAGATACCTCACACACAAGTAACACACACTAGATACCTCACACACAAGTAACACACACTAGATACCTCACACACAAGTAACACACACTAGATACCTCACACACAAGTACCACACACTACAGATACCTCACACACAAGTAACACACACTAGATACCTCACACACAAGTAACATACACTACAGATACCTCACACACAAGTAACACACACTAGATACCTCACACACAAGTAACACACACTAGATACCTCACACACAAGTAACACACACTAGATACCTCACACACAAGTAACACACACTACAGATACCTCACACACAAGTAACACACACTAGATACCTCACACACAAGTAACATACACTACAGATACCTCACACACAAGTAACACACACTAGATACCTCACACACAAGTAAGACACACTAGATACCTCACACACAAGTAACACACACTAGATACCTCACACACAAGTAACACACACTAGATACCTCACACACAAGTACCACACACTACAGATACCTCACACACAAGTAACACACACTAGATACCTCACACACAAGTAACATACACTACAGATACCTCACACACAAGTAACACACACTAGATACCTCACACACAAGTAACACACACTAGATACCTCACACACAAGTAACACACACTACAGATACCTCACACACATGTAACACACACACTACAGATACCTCACACATGTAACACACACTACAGATACCTCACACACATGTAACACACACTACAGATACCTCACACACATGTAACACACACTACAGATACCTCACACACATGTAACACATACACACTACAGATACCTCACACACATGTAACACACACTACAGATACCTCACACACATGTAACACACACTACAGATACCTCACACACATGTAACACATACACACTACAGATACCTCACACACATGTAACACACACTACAGATACCTCACACACATGTAACACACACTACAGATACCTCACACACATGTAACACATACACACTACAGATACCTCACACACATGTAACACACACACTACAGATACCTCACACACATGTAACACATACACACTACAGATACCTCACACACATGTAACACACACTACAGATACCTCACACACATGTAACACATACACACTACAGATACCTCACACACATGTAACACATACACACTACAGATACCTCACACACATGTAACACACACTACAGATACCTCACACACATGTAACACACACTACAGATACCTCACACACATGTAACACATACACACTACAGATACCTCACACACATGTAACACACACACTACAGATACCTCACACATGTAACACACACTACAGATACCTCACACACATGTAACACACACTACAGATACCTCAAACACATGTAACATACACTACAGATACCTCAAACACATGTAACACATACACACTACAGATACCTCACACACAAGTAACACACACTAGATACCTCACACACAAGTAACACACACTAGATACCTCACACACAAGTAACACACACTAGATACCTCACACACAAGTACCACACACTACAGATACCTCACACACAAGTAACACACACTAGATACCTCACACACAAGTAACACACACTAGATACCTCACACACAAGTAACACACACTAGATACCTCACACACAAGTAACACACACTAGATACCTCACACACAAGTAACATACACTACAGATACCTCACACACAAGTAACACACACTAGATACCTCACACACAAGTAAGACACACTAGATACCTCACACACAAGTAACACACACTAGATACCTCACACACAAGTAACACACACTAGATACCTCACACACAAGTACCACACACTACAGATACCTCACACACAAGTAACACACACTAGATACCTCACACACAAGTAACATACACTACAGATACCTCACACACAAGTAACACACACTAGATACCTCACACACAAGTAACACACACTAGATACCTCACACACAAGTACCACACACTACAGATACCTCACACACAAGTAACACACACTACAGATACCTCACACACATGTAACACACACACTACAGATACCTCACACATGTAACACACACTACAGATACCTCACACACATGTAACACACACTACAGATACCTCACACACATGTAACACACACTACAGATACCTCACACACATGTAACACATACACACTACAGATACCGCACACACATGTAACACACACTACAGATACCTCACACACATGTAACACATACACACTACAGATACCTCACACACATGTAACACACTACAGATACCTCACACACATGTAACACATACACACTACAGATACCTCACACACATGTAACACACACTACAGATACCTCAAACACATGTAACACATACACACTACAGATACCTCAAACACATGTAACACATACACACTACAGATACCGCACACACATGTAACACACACTACAGATACCTCACACACATGTAACACATACACACTACAGATACCTCACACACATGTAACACACACTAGATACCTCACACACATGTAACATACACTACAGATACCGCACACACAAGTAACACACACTACAGATACCTCACACACAAGTAACACACACTAGATACCTCACACACATGTAACACACACTAGATACCTCACACACAAGTAACACACACTACAGATACCTCACACACAAGTAACACACACTAGATACCTCACACACAAGTAACACACACTACAGATACCTCACACACAAGTAACACACACTAGATACCTCACACACAAGTAACATACACTACAGATACCTCACACACAAGTAACACACACTAGATACCTCACACACAAGTAACACACACTAGATACCTCACACACAAGTACCACACACTACAGATACCTCACACACAAGTAACACACACTACAGATACCTCACACACATGTAACACACACACTACAGATACCTCACACATGTAACACACACTACAGATACCTCACACACATGTAACACACACTACAGATACCTCACACACATGTAACACACACTACAGATACCTCAAACACATGTAACACATACACACTACAGATACCGCACACACATGTAACACACACTACAGATACCTCACACACATGTAACACATACACACTACAGATACCTCACACACATGTAACACACTACAGATACCTCACACACATGTAACACATACACACTACAGATACCTCACACACATGTAACACACACTACAGATACCTCAAACACATGTAACACATACACACTACAGATACCTCAAACACATGTAACACATACACACTACAGATACCGCACACACATGTAACACACACTACAGATACCTCAAACACATGTAACACATACACACTACAGATACCTCACACACATGTAACACACACTACAGATACCTCACACACAAGTAACACACACTAGATACCTCACACACAAGTAACATACACTACAGATACCTCACACACAATTAACACACACTAGATACCTCACACACAAGTAACACACACTAGATACCTCACACACAAGTAACACACACTACAGATACCTCACACACAAGTAACACACACTACAGATACCTCACACACATGTAACACACACACTACAGATACCTCACACACATGTAACACACACTACAGATACCTCACACATGTAACACACACTACAGATACCTCACACACATGTAACACACACACACTACAGATACCTCACACACATGTAACACACACTACAGATACCTCACACATGTAACACACACTACAGATACCTCACACACATGTAACACACACACACACTACAGATACCTCACACACATGTAACACACACTACAGATACCTCACACACATGTAACACACACTACAGATACCTCACACACATGTAACACATACACACTACAGATACCTCACACACATGTAACACACACACTACAGATACCTCACACACATGTAACACACACTACAGTTACCTCACACATGTAAGGCTACGTTCACATTTGCGTTGTGCGCCGCAGCGTTGGCGCCGCAGCGCACAACGCAAACAAAAACGCAGCAAAACGCATGCACAACGCTGCGTTTTGCGCCGCATGCGTCCTTTTTTTCATTGATTTTGGACGCAGCAAAAATGCAACTTGCTGCGTCCTCTGCGCCCGGACGCGTGCGCCGCGGTGACGCATGCGGCGCAAAACGCAAGTGCGACGCATGTCCATGCGCCCCCATGTTAAATATAGGGGCACATGACGCATGCGGCGACGCTGCGGCGCCCGACGCTGCGGCGCAGACCGCAAATGTGAACGTAGACTAACACACACTACAGTTACTTCACACATGTAACACATATACACTACAGATACCTCACACACATGTGACACATATACACTACAGATACCTCACACACATGTGACACATATACACTACAGATACCTCACACATGTAACACATATACACTACAGATACCTCACACACATGTGACACATACACACTACAGATAACACACACACATGTAACACACACTACAGATACCTCACACACATGTAACACACACTACAGATACCGCACACACATGTAACACACACTACAGATACCTCACACACATGTAACATACACTACAGATACCGCACACACATGTAACACATACACACTACAGATAACACACACACACACTCTGTGCTGCAGGAGAGGTCACTATACATGTGCAGCTCCTTCTGCTCACAGCAAGCACTTTCCCAGCACCTCCCCCGCTCTCTCCTTCTGTCGGGGCTGTGGACCAGAGCAGGAGAAGATGTGACGGTGGGGAACTGAGCGGCTTCTCTATCTGTCCCTCGGAGCACACACAGGGAGATATTCCTGACCTTGCAGCTTGATTGCAGGCTCTCTCTCCCTCAGAGGCGCCCAGTGCAGGGGGACAGGAGCACTGGCCAATCAGCTCTTCTATCAATCTGATGCTCATTGGCCAGTGTTCTTCTCCAGCACGGCACGCCCCTTTTTTGAATGGCTGAACCCGGCGCAGCAGAAAAAAAAAGTCAGTGCATAGAAAAATGTTTGCACCCCCTCATGCCCTATCGCCTCACTAGACTGGAAGAAGTGGGCGGTCTGATGTCCTGATCACAGGCTGCAGCGGGAGGCATGGCCGGAGCAGCACAGCACAGCGTGGCCCCTCATCCTGTTTCTATGTTACCTCACTGCAGCGCTACTGATCAGGACATCAGACCGCCCACTTCCTCCTAATACAGCGCGATCAGTGTGCAAGGGAAGCAAATGCCGCCCGGCGTCCTGGCTGCTGAAGGGAACTCTGGAACGCCCACTGACAGCGCGGAGGGGGCGATATGTCTAGCGGCCCATTACAAGGACCGGCCCTTCTGGCATTTGCCAGAAATGCCCTATGGCCAGTCCGGCCCTGGTCACATCTTCTCCTGCTCTGGTCCACAGCCCCGACAGAAGGAGAGAGCGGGGGAGGTGCTGGGAAAGTGCTTGCTGTGAGCAGAAGGAGCTGCACATGTATAGTGACCTCTCCTGCAGCACAGAGTGTGTGTGTGTGTTATCTGTAGTGTGTATGTGTTACATGTGTGTGCGGTATCTGTAGTGTGTGTTACATGTGTGTGAGGTATCTGTAGTGTGTGTTACATGTGTGTGTGTTATCTGTAGTGTGTATGTGTCACATGTGTGTGAGGTATCTGTAGTGTATATGTTACATGTGTGAGGTATCTGTAGTGTATATGTGTCACATGTGTGTGAGGTATCTGTAGTGTATATGTGTTACATGTGTGAAGTAACTGTAGTGTGTGTTACATGTGTGAGGTATCTGTAGTGTGTGTTACATGTGTGTGAGGTATCTGTAGTGTGTTACATGTGTGAGGTAACTGTAGTGTGTGTTACATGTGTGAAGTAACTGTAGTGTGTGTTAGTCTACGTTCACATTTGCGGTCTGCGCCGCAGCGTCGGGCGCCGCAGCGTCGCCGCATGCGTCATGTGCCCCTATATTTAACATGGGGGCGCATGGACATGCGTCGCACTTGCGTTTTGCGCCGCATGCGTCACCGCGGCGCACGCGTCCGGGCGCAGAGGACGCAGCAAGTTGCATTTTTGCTGCGTCCAAAATCAATGAAAAAAAGGACGCATGCGGCGCAAAACGCAGCGTTGTGCATGCGTTTTGCTGCGTTTTTGTTTGCGTTGTGCGCTGCGGCGCCAACGCTGCGGCGCACAACGCAAATGTGAACGTAGCCTTACATGTGTGAGGTAACTGTAGTGTGTGTTACATGTGTGTGAGGTATCTGTAGTGTGTTACATGTGTGAGGTATCTGTAGTGTGTGTTACATGTGTGTGAGGTATCTGTAGTGTGTGTTACATGTGTGCGGTATCTGTAGTGTGTGTTACATGTGTGTGAGGTATCTGTAGTGTGTGTTACATGTGTGTGAGGTATCTGTAGTGTGTGTTACATGTGTGTGAGGTAACTGTAGTGTGTGTTACATGTGTGAGGTATCTGTAGTGTGTGTTACATGTGTGTGAGGTATCTGTAGTGTGTGTTACATGTGTGTGAGGTATCTGTAGTGTGTTACATGTGTGAGGTAACTGTAGTGTGTGTTACATGTGTGAGGTATCTGTAGTGTGTTACGTGTGTGAGGTATCTGTAGTGTGTTACATGTGTGAGGTAACTGTAGTGTGTGTTACATGTGTGAGGTATCTGTAGTGTGTTACGTGTGTGAGGTATCTGTAGTGTGTGTTACATGTGTGTGAGGTATCTGTAGTGTGTTACATGTGTGAGGTATCTGTAGTGTGTGTTACATGTGTGAGGTATCTGTAGTGTGTTACGTGTGTGAGGTATCTGTAGTGTGTGTTACATGTGTGTGAGGTATCTGTAGTGTGTGTTACATGTGTGTGAGGTATCTGTAGTGTGTGTTACATGTGTGTGAGGTATCTGTAGTGTGTGTTACATGTGTGTGAGGTAACTGTAGTGTGTGTTACATGTGTGAGGTATCTGTAGTGTGTGTTACATGTGTGTGAGGTATCTGTAGTGTGTGTTACATGTGTGTGAGGTATCTGTAGTGTGTTACATGTGTGAGGTAACTGTAGTGTGTGTTACATGTGTGAGGTATCTGTAGTGTGTTACGTGTGTGAGGTATCTGTAGTGTGTGTTACATGTGTGTGAGGTATCTGTAGTGTGTGTTACATGTGTGTGAGGTATCTGTAGTGTGTGTTACATGTGTGAGGTATCTGTAGTGTGTGTTACATGTGTGTGAGGTATCTGTAGTGTGTGTTACATGTGTGAGGTAACTGTAGTGTGTGTTACATGTGTGTGAGGTATCTGTAGTGTGTGTTACATGTGTGAGGTATCTGTAGTGTGTGTTACATGTGTGTGAGGTATCTGTAGTGTGTGTTACATGTGTGAGGTATCTGTAGTGTGTTACGTGTGTGAGGTATCTGTAGTGTGTGTTACATGTGTGTGAGGTATCTGTAGTGTGTGTTACATGTGTGTGAGGTATCTGTAGTGTGTGTTACATGTGTGAGGTAACTGTAGTGTGTGTTACATGTGTGTGAGGTATCTGTAGTGTGTGTTACATGTGAGGTATCTGTAGTGTGTGTTACATGTGTGTGAGGTATCTGTAGTGTGTGTGTGTTACATGTGTGTGAGGTATCTGTAGTGTGTGTTACATGTGTGAGGTATCTGTAGTGTGTGTTACATGTGTGTGAGGTATCTGTAGTGTGTTACATGTGTGAGGTAACTGTAGTGTGTGTTAGGCTACGTTCACATTTGCGGTGTGCGCCGCAGCGTCGCCGCCGCAACGCACAGCGCAAATGTGAACACATGCACAACGCTGCTTTTTGCGCCGCATGCGTCCTTTTTTCCATTGATTTTGGACGCAGCAAAAATGCAACTTGCTGCGTCCTCTGCGCCCCGACGCGGGCGCCGCAGGGACGCATGCGGCGCAAAAAGCAAGTGCACCGCATGTCCATGCGCCCCCATGTTAAATATAGGGGCGCATGATGCATGCGGCGCCGCTGCGGCGCCCGACGCTGCGGCGCTAGCCGCAAATGTGAACGTAGCCTTACATGTGTGTGAGGTATCTGTAGTGTGTTACATGTGTGAGGTATCTGTAGTGTGTTACATGTGTGAGGTAACTGTAGTGTGTGTTACATGTGTGAGGTATCTGTAGTGTGTTACGTGTGTGAGGTATCTGTAGTGTGTGTTACATGTGTGTGAGGTATCTGTAGTGTGTGTTACATGTGTGTGAGGTATCTGTAGTGTGTGTTACATGTGTGTGAGGTAACTGTAGTGTGTGTTACATGTGTGAGGTATCTGTAGTGTGTGTTACATGTGTGTGAGGTATCTGTAGTGTGTTACATGTGTGAGGTAACTGTAGTGTGTGTTACATGTGTGAGGTATCTGTAGTGTGTTACGTGTGTGAGGTATCTGTAGTGTGTGTTACATGTGTGTGAGGTATCTGTAGTGTGTGTTACATGTGTGTGAGGTATCTGTAGTGTGTGTTACATGTGTGAGGTATCTGTAGTGTGTGTTACATGTGTGTGAGGTATCTGTAGTGTGTGTTACATGTGTGAGGTATCTGTAGTGTGTGTTACATGTGTGTGAGGTATCTGTAGTGTGTGTGTGTGTTACATGTGTGTGAGGTATCTGTAGTGTGTGTTACATGTGTGAGGTATCTGTAGTGTGTGTTACATGTGTGTGAGGTATCTGTAGTGTGTGTGTGTTACATGTGTGTGAGGTATCTGTAGTGTGTGTTACATGTGTGAGGTATCTGTAGTGTGTGTTACATGTGTGTGAGGTATCTGTAGTGTGTGTGTTACATGTGTGTGAGGTATCTGTAGTGTGTGTTACTTGTGTGTGAGGTATCTGTAGTGTGTGTTACTTGTGTGTGAGGTATCTAGTGTGTGTTACTTGTGTGTGAGGTATCTAGTGTGTGTTAATTGTGTGTGAGGTATCTGTAGTGTATGTTACTTGTGTGTGAGGTATCTAGTGTGTGTTACTTGTGTGTGAGGTATCTGTAGTGTGTGTTACATGTGTGTGAGGTATCTGTAGTGTGTATGTGTTACATGTGTTTGAGGTATCTGTAGTGTGTGTTACATGTGTGTGCGGTATCTGTAGTGTGTATGTGTTACATGTGTTTGAGGTATCTGTAGTGTGTATGTGTTACATGTGTTTGAGGTATCTGTAGTGTGTGTTACATGTGTGTGAGGTATCTGTAGTGTGTATGTGTTACATGTGTGTGAGGTATCTGTAGTGTGTTACATGTGTGTGAGGTATCTGTAGTGTGTATGTTACATGTGTGTGAGGTATCTGTAGTGTGTGTTACATGTGTGTGCGGTATCTGTAGTGTGTATGTGTTACATGTGTTTGAGGTATCTGTAGTGTGTGTTACATGTGTGTGAGGTATCTGTAGTGTGTGTTACATGTGTGTGAGGTATCTGTAGTGTGTGTTACATGTGTGAGGTATCTGTAGTGTGTGTGTTACATGTGTGTGAGGTATCTGTAGTGTGTGTTACTTGTGTGTGAGGTATCTGTAGTGTGTGGTACTTGTGTGTGAGGTATCTAGTGTGTGTTACTTGTGTGTGAGGTATCTAGTGTGTGTTACTTGTGTGTGAGGTATCTGTAGTGTATGTTACTTGTGTGTGAGGTATCTAGTGTGTGTTACTTGTGTGTGAGGTATCTGTAGTGTGTGTTACTTGTGTGTGAGGTATCTAGTGTGTGTTACTTGTGTGTGAGGTATCTGTAGTGTGTGTTACTTGTGTGTGAGGTATCTAGTGTGTGTTACATGTGTGTGAGGTATCTAGTGTGTGTTACTTGTGTGTGAGGTATCTGTAGTGTGTGTTACTTGTGTGTGCGGTATCTGTAGTGTATGTTACATGTGTGTGAGGTATCTAGTGTGTGTTACATGTGTGTGAGGTATCTGTAGTGTGTATGTGTTACATGTGTGTGAGGTATCTGTAGTGTGTGTTACATGTGTGTGCGGTATCTGTAGTGTGTATGTGTTACATGTGTTTGAGGTATCTGTAGTGTGTATGTGTTACATGTGTTTGAGGTATCTGTAGTGTGTGTTACATGTGTGTGAGGTATCTGTAGTGTGTATGTGTTACATGTGTGTGAGGTATCTGTAGTGTGTTACATGTGTGTGAGGTATCTGTAGTGTGTATGTGTTACATGTGTGTGAGGTATCTGTAGTGTGTGTTACATGTGTGTGCGGTATCTGTAGTGTGTATGTGTTACATGTGTGTGAGGTATCTGTAGTGTGTGTTACATGTGTGTGAGGTATCTGTAGTGTGTGTTACATGTGTGTGAGGTATCTGTAGTGTGTGTTACATGTGTGAGGTATCTGTAGTGTGTGTGTTACATGTGTGTGAGGTATCTGTAGTGTGTGTTACTTGTGTGTGAGGTATCTGTAGTGTGTGGTACTTGTGTGTGAGGTATCTAGTGTGTGTTACTTGTGTGTGAGGTATCTAGTGTGTGTTACTTGTGTGTGAGGTATCTGTAGTGTATGTTACTTGTGTGTGAGGTATCTAGTGTGTGTTACTTGTGTGTGAGGTATCTGTAGTGTGTGGTACTTGTGTGTGAGGTATCTAGTGTGTGTTACTTGTGTGTGAGGTATCTAGTGTGTGTTACTTGTGTGTGAGGTATCTAGTGTGTCTTACTTGTGTGTGAGGTATCTAGTGTGTGTTACTTGTGTGTGAGGTATCTGTAGTGTATGTTACTTGTGTGTGAGGTATCTAGTGTGTGTTACTTGTGTGTGAGGTATCTAGTGTGTGTTACTTGTGTGTGAGGTATCTAGTGTGTGTTACTTGTGTGTGAGGTATCTAGTGTGTGTTACTTGTGTGTGAGGTATCTGTAGTGTGTGGTACTTGTGTGTGAGGTATCTAGTGTGTGTTACTTGTGTGTGAGGTATCTAGTGTGTGTTACTTGTGTGTGAGGTATCTAGTGTGTGTTACTTGTGTGTGAGGTATCTGTAGTGTGTATGTGTTACATGTGTTTGAGGTATCTGTAGTGTATGTTACATGTGTTTGAGGTATCTGTAGTGTGTGTTACATGTGTGTGAGGTATCTGTAGTGTGTGTTACATGTGTGAGGTATCTGTAGTGTGTGTGTTACATGTGTGTGAGGTATCTGTAGTGTGTATGTGTTACATGTGTGTGAGGTATCTGTAGTGTGTGTTACATGTGTGTGAGGTATCTGTAGTGTGTGTTACATGTGTGTGAGGTATCTGTAGTGTGTATGTGTTACATGTGTGTGAGGTATCTGTAGTGTGTATGTGTTACATGTGTGTGAGGTATCTGTAGTGTGTGTTACATGTGTGTGAGGTATCTGTAGTGTGTATGTGTTACATGTGTGTGAGGTATCTGTAGTGTGTGTGTTACATGTGTGTGAGGTATCTGTAGTGTGTATGTGTTACATGTGTGTGAGGTATCTGTAGTGTGTGTTACATGTGTGTGAGGTATCTGTAGTGTGTGTTACATGTGTGTGAGGTATCTGTAGTGTGTATGTGTTACATGTGTGTGAGGTATCTGTAGTGTGTGTTACATGTGTGTGAGGTATCTGTAGTGTGTGTTACATGTGTGTGAGGTATCTGTAGTGTGTATGTGTTACATGTGTGTGAGGTATCTGTAGTGTGTGTTACATGTGTGTGAGGTATCTGTAGTGTGTGTTACATGTGTGTGAGGTATCTGTAGTGTGTGTTACATGTGTGAGGTATCTGTAGTGTGTGTGTTACATGTGTGTGAGGTATCTGTAGTGTGTGTTACTTGTGTGTGAGGTATCTAGTGTGTGTTACTTGTGTGTGAGGTATCTAGTGTGTGTTACTTGTGTGTGAGGTATCTGTAGTGTATGTTACTTGTGTGTGAGGTATCTAGTGTGTGTTACTTGTGTGTGAGGTATCTGTAGTGTGTGGTACTTGTGTGTGAGGTATCTAGTGTGTGTTACTTGTGTGTGAGGTATCTAGTGTGTGTTACTTGTGTGTGAGGTATCTAGTGTGTCTTACTTGTGTGTGAGGTATCTAGTGTGTGTTACTTGTGTGTGAGGTATCTGTAGTGTATGTTACTTGTGTGTGAGGTATCTAGTGTGTGTTACTTGTGTGTGAGGTATCTGTAGTGTGTGGTACTTGTGTGTGAGGTATCTAGTGTGTGTTACTTGTGTGTGAGGTATCTAGTGTGTGTTACTTGTGTGTGAGGTATCTAGTGTGTCTTACTTGTGTGTGAGGTATCTAGTGTGTGTTACTTGTGTGTGAGGTATCTGTAGTGTGTGTTACATGTGTGTGAGGTATCTGTAGTGTGTGTTACATGTGTGTGAGGTATCTGTAGTGTGTGTTACATGTGTGTGAGGTATCTGTAGTGTGTGTTACATGTGTGTGAGGTAACTGTAGTGTGTGTTACATGTGTGAGGTATCTGTAGTGTGTGTTACATGTGTGTGAGGTATCTGTAGTGTGTGTTACATGTGTGTGAGGTATCTGTAGTGTGTTACATGTGTGAGGTAACTGTAGTGTGTGTTACATGTGTGAGGTATCTGTAGTGTGTTACGTGTGTGAGGTATCTGTAGTGTGTGTTACATGTGTGTGAGGTATCTGTAGTGTGTGTTACATGTGTGTGAGGTATCTGTAGTGTGTGTTACATGTGTGAGGTATCTGTAGTGTGTGTTACATGTGTGTGAGGTATCTGTAGTGTGTGTTACATGTGTGAGGTAACTGTAGTGTGTGTTACATGTGTGTGAGGTATCTGTAGTGTGTGTTACATGTGTGAGGTATCTGTAGTGTGTGTTACATGTGTGTGAGGTATCTGTAGTGTGTGTTACATGTGTGAGGTATCTGTAGTGTGTTACGTGTGTGAGGTATCTGTAGTGTGTGTTACATGTGTGTGAGGTATCTGTAGTGTGTGTTACATGTGTGTGAGGTATCTGTAGTGTGTGTTACATGTGTGAGGTAACTGTAGTGTGTGTTACATGTGTGTGAGGTATCTGTAGTGTGTGTTACATGTGAGGTATCTGTAGTGTGTGTTACATGTGTGTGAGGTATCTGTAGTGTGTGTGTGTTACATGTGTGTGAGGTATCTGTAGTGTGTGTTACATGTGTGAGGTATCTGTAGTGTGTGTTACATGTGTGTGAGGTATCTGTAGTGTGTTACATGTGTGAGGTAACTGTAGTGTGTGTTAGGCTACGTTCACATTTGCGGTGTGCGCCGCAGCGTCGCCGCCGCAACGCACTGCGCAAATGTGAACACATGCACAACGCTGCTTTTTGCGCCGCATGCGTCCTTTTTTCCATTGATTTTGGACGCAGCAAAAATGCAACTTGCTGCGTCCTCTGCGCCCCGACGCGGGCGCCGCAGGGACGCATGCGGCGCAAAAAGCAAGTGCACCGCATGTCCATGCGCCCCCATGTTAAATATAGGGGCGCATGATGCATGCGGCGCCGCTGCGGCGCCCGACGCTGCGGCGCTAGCCGCAAATGTGAACGTAGCCTTACATGTGTGTGAGGTATCTGTAGTGTGTTACATGTGTGAGGTATCTGTAGTGTGTTACATGTGTGAGGTAACTGTAGTGTGTGTTACATGTGTGAGGTATCTGTAGTGTGTTACGTGTGTGAGGTATCTGTAGTGTGTGTTACATGTGTGTGAGGTATCTGTAGTGTGTGTTACATGTGTGTGAGGTATCTGTAGTGTGTGTTACATGTGTGTGAGGTAACTGTAGTGTGTGTTACATGTGTGAGGTATCTGTAGTGTGTGTTACATGTGTGTGAGGTATCTGTAGTGTGTTACATGTGTGAGGTAACTGTAGTGTGTGTTACATGTGTGAGGTATCTGTAGTGTGTTACGTGTGTGAGGTATCTGTAGTGTGTTACATGTGTGTGAGGTATCTGTAGTGTGTGTTACATGTGTGTGAGGTATCTGTAGTGTGTGTTACATGTGTGTGAGGTATCTGTAGTGTGTGTTACATGTGTGAGGTATCTGTAGTGTGTGTTACATGTGTGTGAGGTATCTGTAGTGTGTGTGTGTGTTACATGTGTGTGAGGTATCTGTAGTGTGTGTTACATGTGTGAGGTATCTGTAGTGTGTGTTACATGTGTGTGAGGTATCTGTAGTGTGTGTGTGTTACATGTGTGTGAGGTATCTGTAGTGTGTGTTACATGTGTGAGGTATCTGTAGTGTGTGTTACATGTGTGTGAGGTATCTGTAGTGTGTGTGTTACATGTGTGTGAGGTATCTGTAGTGTGTGTTACTTGTGTGTGAGGTATCTGTAGTGTGTGTTACTTGTGTGTGAGGTATCTAGTGTGTGTTACTTGTGTGTGAGGTATCTAGTGTGTGTTAATTGTGTGTGAGGTATCTGTAGTGTATGTTACTTGTGTGTGAGGTATCTAGTGTGTGTTACTTGTGTGTGAGGTATCTGTAGTGTGTGTTACATGTGTGTGAGGTATCTGTAGTGTGTATGTGTTACATGTGTTTGAGGTATCTGTAGTGTGTGTTACATGTGTGTGCGGTATCTGTAGTGTGTATGTGTTACATGTGTTTGAGGTATCTGTAGTGTGTATGTGTTACATGTGTTTGAGGTATCTGTAGTGTGTGTTACATGTGTGTGAGGTATCTGTAGTGTGTATGTGTTACATGTGTGTGAGGTATCTGTAGTGTGTTACATGTGTGTGAGGTATCTGTAGTGTGTATGTGTTACATGTGTGTGAGGTATCTGTAGTGTGTGTTACATGTGTGTGCGGTATCTGTAGTGTGTATGTGTTACATGTGTTTGAGGTATCTGTAGTGTGTGTTACATGTGTGTGAGGTATCTGTAGTGTGTGTTACATGTGTGTGAGGTATCTGTAGTGTGTGTTACATGTGTGAGGTATCTGTAGTGTGTGTGTTACATGTGTGTGAGGTATCTGTAGTGTGTGTTACTTGTGTGTGAGGTATCTGTAGTGTGTGGTACTTGTGTGTGAGGTATCTAGTGTGTGTTACTTGTGTGTGAGGTATCTAGTGTGTGTTACTTGTGTGTGAGGTATCTGTAGTGTATGTTACTTGTGTGTGAGGTATCTAGTGTGTGTTACTTGTGTGTGAGGTATCTGTAGTGTGTGTTACTTGTGTGTGAGGTATCTAGTGTGTGTTACTTGTGTGTGAGGTATCTGTAGTGTGTGTTACTTGTGTGTGAGGTATCTAGTGTGTGTTACATGTGTGTGAGGTATCTAGTGTGTGTTACTTGTGTGTGAGGTATCTGTAGTGTGTGTTACTTGTGTGTGCGGTATCTGTAGTGTATGTTACATGTGTGTGAGGTATCTAGTGTGTGTTACATGTGTGTGAGGTATCTGTAGTGTGTATGTGTTACATGTGTGTGAGGTATCTGTAGTGTGTGTTACATGTGTGTGCGGTATCTGTAGTGTGTATGTGTTACATGTGTTTGAGGTATCTGTAGTGTGTATGTGTTACATGTGTTTGAGGTATCTGTAGTGTGTGTTACATGTGTGTGAGGTATCTGTAGTGTGTATGTGTTACATGTGTGTGAGGTATCTGTAGTGTGTTACATGTGTGTGAGGTATCTGTAGTGTGTATGTGTTACATGTGTGTGAGGTATCTGTAGTGTGTGTTACATGTGTGTGCGGTATCTGTAGTGTGTATGTGTTACATGTGTGTGAGGTATCTGTAGTGTGTGTTACATGTGTGTGAGGTATCTGTAGTGTGTGTTACATGTGTGTGAGGTATCTGTAGTGTGTGTTACATGTGTGAGGTATCTGTAGTGTGTGTGTTACATGTGTGTGAGGTATCTGTAGTGTGTGTTACTTGTGTGTGAGGTATCTGTAGTGTGTGGTACTTGTGTGTGAGGTATCTAGTGTGTGTTACTTGTGTGTGAGGTATCTAGTGTGTGTTACTTGTGTGTGAGGTATCTGTAGTGTATGTTACTTGTGTGTGAGGTATCTAGTGTGTGTTACTTGTGTGTGAGGTATCTGTAGTGTGTGGTACTTGTGTGTGAGGTATCTAGTGTGTGTTACTTGTGTGTGAGGTATCTAGTGTGTGTTACTTGTGTGTGAGGTATCTAGTGTGTCTTACTTGTGTGTGAGGTATCTAGTGTGTGTTACTTGTGTGTGAGGTATCTGTAGTGTATGTTACTTGTGTGTGAGGTATCTAGTGTGTGTTACTTGTGTGTGAGGTATCTAGTGTGTGTTACTTGTGTGTGAGGTATCTAGTGTGTGTTACTTGTGTGTGAGGTATCTAGTGTGTGTTACTTGTGTGTGAGGTATCTGTAGTGTGTGGTACTTGTGTGTGAGGTATCTAGTGTGTGTTACTTGTGTGTGAGGTATCTAGTGTGTGTTACTTGTGTGTGAGGTATCTGTAGTGTGTATGTGTTACATGTGTTTGAGGTATCTGTAGTGTATGTTACATGTGTTTGAGGTATCTGTAGTGTGTGTTACATGTGTGTGAGGTATCTGTAGTGTGTTACATGTGTGAGGTATCTGTAGTGTGTGTGTTACATGTGTGTGAGGTATCTGTAGTGTGTATGTGTTACATGTGTGTGAGGTATCTGTAGTGTGTGTTACATGTGTGTGAGGTATCTGTAGTGTGTGTTACATGTGTGTGAGGTATCTGTAGTGTGTATGTGTTACATGTGTGTGAGGTATCTGTAGTGTGTATGTGTTACATGTGTGTGAGGTATCTGTAGTGTGTGTTACATGTGTGTGAGGTATCTGTAGTGTGTATGTGTTACATGTGTGTGAGGTATCTGTAGTGTGTGTGTTACATGTGTGTGAGGTATCTGTAGTGTGTATGTGTTACATGTGTGTGAGGTATCTGTAGTGTGTGTTACATGTGTGTGAGGTATCTGTAGTGTGTGTTACATGTGTGTGAGGTATCTGTAGTGTGTATGTGTTACATGTGTGTGAGGTATCTGTAGTGTGTGTTACATGTGTGTGAGGTATCTGTAGTGTGTGTTACATGTGTGTGAGGTATCTGTAGTGTGTGTTACATGTGTGAGGTATCTGTAGTGTGTGTGTTACATGTGTGTGAGGTATCTGTAGTGTGTGTTACTTGTGTGTGAGGTATCTAGTGTGTGTTACTTGTGTGTGAGGTATCTAGTGTGTGTTACTTGTGTGTGAGGTATCTGTAGTGTATGTTACTTGTGTGTGAGGTATCTAGTGTGTGTTACTTGTGTGTGAGGTATCTGTAGTGTGTGGTACTTGTGTGTGAGGTATCTAGTGTGTGTTACTTGTGTGTGAGGTATCTAGTGTGTGTTACTTGTGTGTGAGGTATCTAGTGTGTCTTACTTGTGTGTGAGGTATCTAGTGTGTGTTACTTGTGTGTGAGGTATCTGTAGTGTATGTTACTTGTGTGTGAGGTATCTAGTGTGTGTTACTTGTGTGTGAGGTATCTGTAGTGTGTGTTACTTGTGTGTGAGGTATCTAGTGTGTGTTACTTGTGTGTGAGGTATCTAGTGTGTGTTACTTGTGTGTGAGGTATCTAGTGTGTGTTACTTGTGTGTGAGGTATCTGTAGTGTATGTTACTTGTGTGTGAGGTATCTAGTGTGTGTTACTTGTGTGTGAGGTATCTGTAGTGTGTGGTACTTGTGTGTGAGGTATCTAGTGTGTGTTACTTGTGTGTGAGGTATCTAGTGTGTGTTACTTGTGTGTGAGGTATCTAGTGTGTGTTACTTGTGTGTGAGGTATCTGTAGTGTGTATGTGTTACATGTGTTTGAGGTATCTGTAGTGTATGTTACATGTGTTTGAGGTATCTGTAGTGTGTGTTACATGTGTGTGAGGTATCTGTAGTGTGTGTTACATGTGTTTGAGGTATCTGTAGTGTATGTTACATGTGTTTGAGGTATCTGTAGTGTGTGTTACATGTGTGTGAGGTATCTAGTGTGTTTTACTTGTGTGTGAGGTATCTAGTGTGTTTTACTTGTGTGTGAGGTATCTAGTGTGTGTTACTTGTGTGTGAGGTATCTGTAGTGTGTGTTACATGTGTTTGAGGTATCTGTAGTGTATGTTACATGTGTTTGAGGTATCTGTAGTGTGTATGTGTTACATGTGTTTGAGGTATCTGTAGTGTGTGTTACATGTGTGTGAGGTATCTAGTGTGTTTTACTTGTGTGTGAGGTATCTGTAGTGTATGTTACTTGTGTGTGAGGTATCTAGTGTGTGTTACTTGTGTGTGAGGTATCTGTAGTGTATGTTACTTGTGTGTGAGGTATCTGTAGTGTGTGTTACATGTGTGTGAGGTATCTGTAGTGTGGATGTGTTACATGTGTTTGAGGTATCTGTAGTGTGTGTTACTTGTGTGTGCGGTATCTGTAGTGTGTGTTACTTGTGTGTGAGGTATCTAGTGTGTGTTACTTGTGTGTGAGGTATCTAGTGTGTGTTACTTGTGTGTGAGGTATCTGTAGTGTGTGTTACATGTGTGTGCGGTATCTGTAGTGTGTATGTGTTACATGTGTTTGAGGTATCTGTAGTGTGTGTTACATGTGTGTGAGGTATCTAGTGTGTGTTACTTGTGTGTGAGGTATCTGTAGTGTGTGTTACATGTGTGTGAGGTATCTGTAGTGTGTGTTACATGTGTGTGAGGTATCTAGTGTGTGTTACTTGTGTGTGAGGTATCTGTAGTGTATGTTACATGTGTGTGAGGTATCTAGTGTGTGTTACATGTGTGTGAGGTATCTGTAGTGTGGATGTGTTACATGTGTGTGAGGTATCTGTAGTGTGTGTTACATGTGTGTGCGGTATCTGTAGTGTGTATGTGTTACATGTGTTTGAGGTATCTGTAGTGTGTGTTACATGTGTGTGCGGTATCTGTAGTGTGGATGTGTTACATGTGTTTGAGGTATCTGTAGTGTGTGTTACATGTGTGTGCGGTATCTGTAGTGTGTGTTACATGTGTTTGAGGTATCTAGTGTGTGTTACATGTGTGTGCGGTATCTGTAGTGTGTGTTACATGTGTTTGAGGTATCTAGTGTGTGTTACATGTGTGTGCGGTATCTGTAGTGTGGATGTGTTACATGTGTTTGAGGTATCTAGTGTGTGTTACATGTGTGTGCGGTATCTGTAGTGTGTGTTACATGTGTTTGAGGTATCTAGTGTGTGTTACATGTGTGTGCGGTATCTGTAGTGTGGATGTGTTACATGTGTTTGAGGTATCTGTAGTGTGTGTTACATGTGTGAGGTATCTGTAGTGTGTGTTACATGTGTGTGCGGTATCTGTAGTGTGGATGTGTTACATGTGTGTGAGGTATCTGTAGTGTGTGTTACATGTGTGTGCGGTATCTGTAGTGTGGATGTGTTACATGTGTTTGAGGTATCTAGTGTGTGTTACATGTGTGTGCGGTATCTGTAGTGTGTGTTACATGTGTTTGAGGTATCTAGTGTGTGTTACATGTGTGTGCGGTATCTGTAGTGTGGATGTGTTACATGTGTTTGAGGTATCTGTAGTGTGTGTTACATGTGTGAGGTATCTGTAGTGTGTGTTACATGTGTGTGAGGTATCTGTAGTGTGGATGTGTTACATGTGTGTGAGGTATCTGTAGTGTGTGTTACATGTGTGTGCGGTATCTGTAGTGTGTGTTACATGTGTTTGAGGTATCTAGTGTGTGTTACATGTGTGTGCGGTATCTGTAGTGTGGATGTGTTACATGTGTTTGAGGTATCTGTAGTGTGTGTTACATGTGTGTGCGGTATCTGTAGTGTGTGTTACATGTGTTTGAGGTATCTAGTGTGTGTTACATGTGTGTGCGGTATCTGTAGTGTGGATGTGTTACATGTGTTTGAGGTATCTAGTGTGTGTTACATGTGTGTGCGGTATCTGTAGTGTGGATGTGTTACATGTGTTTGAGGTATCTAGTGTGTGTTACATGTGTGTGCGGTATCTGTAGTGTGTGTTACATGTGTGTGAGGTATCTGTAGTGTGTGTTACATGTGTGTGCGGTATCTGTAGTGTGTATGTGTTACATGTGTTTGAGGTATCTGTAGTGTGTGTTACATGTGTGTGCGGTATCTGTAGTGTGTGTTACATGTGTTTGAGGTATCTAGTGTGTGTTACATGTGTGTGCGGTATCTGTAGTGTGGATGTGTTACATGTGTTTGAGGTATCTAGTGTGTGTTACATGTGTGTGCGGTATCTGTAGTGTGTGTTACATGTGTTTGAGGTATCTGTAGTGTGTGTTACATGTGTGTGAGGTATCTGTAGTGTGTGTTACATGTGTGTGCGGTATCTGTAGTGTGGATGTGTTACATGTGTTTGAGGTATCTGTAGTGTGTGTTACTTGTGTGTGTTACATGTGTGTGAGGTAACTAGTGTGTGTGATCAGTGCTGTATTTTTTAGCATATTCTGCAGTGTGATAATAGTCCATCTGTGTTGAATTCATGTCTATTCCCCCTATGGCCACTGCAGGTTACATATGTAAAGTGGTATAACACATTGATTGGTTTAACAAACCAAAAAAGTCAGCACGTCCTGTCAGTGCTTTACAATTTGATTCTACGACACTCGTATGTGGGCTGGTGAATTTTTATTTGTGCCAGGGCTGCTTTTTGGTCCCAGTCCGGCCCTGGATGTGACGGTGGGGAACTGAGCGGCTTCTCTATCTGTCCCTCGGAGCACACACAGGGAGATATTCCTGACCTTGCAGCTTGATTGCAGGCTCTCTCTCCCTCAGAGGCGCCCAGTGCAGGGGGACAGGAGCACTGGCCAATCAGCTCTTCTATCAATCTGATGCTCATTGGCCAGTGTTCTTCTCCAGCACGGCACGCCCCTTTTTTGAATGGCTGAACCCGGCGCAGCAGAAAAAAAAAGTCAGTGCATAGAAAAATGTTTGCACCCCCTCATGCCCTATCGCCTCACTAGACTGGAAGAAGTGGGCGGTCTGATGTCCTGATCACAGGCTGCAGCGGGAGGCATGGCCGGAGCAGCACAGCACAGCGTGGCCCCTCATCCTGTTTCTATGTTACCTCACTGCAGCGCTACTGATCAGGACATCAGACCGCCCACTTCCTCCTAATACAGCGCGATCAGTGTGCAAGGGAAGCAAATGCCGCCCGGCGTCCTGGCTGCTGAAGGGAACTCTGGAACGCCCACTGACAGCGCGGAGGGGGCGATATGTCTAGCGGCCCATTACAAGGACCGGCCCTTCTGGCATTTGCCAGAAATGCCCTATGGCCAGTCCGGCCCTGCTTCCATGAGAGGTACCCCTGATTATAATCCCCCATACTGCACTGCAGGGGATACTGCACTATACTTGTGGGGACTGTAATAATGTGATCTACCGCCAGCTGTGGCAGCACTACAAATCTGCTGAGTACAAGTTTCTCTGTCTTGACAGATCCAGCCCGACCTCCGAGAGCTGATGGAGACCATGAACAGGATGAGCCACTTGCCACCAGACTTTGAGGGCAGAGAAAAAGTCAGTCAATGGTGAGCAGATCGCCATTTGTATTCTTGTGAATCCCAAGTCTGAATACTGTGTACCTCCTTCACAGATAAGGACGTCCACCAATGGTACGAGAAAGGTTCTTCTGACACGTTCTCATCTACAGGTTACAGAAGTTGAGCAGTATGTCGGCATCAGATGAGCTCGACGATTCCCAAGTTCGCCAGATGTTGTTTGACCTGGAATCTGCATATAATGCATTCAACCGCTTCTTGCACTCCTAACGCGAGTAACGTCGGATCCCCCCATAGCCTATGTTCATCATGTGAATTACAGAGACTGCCTTTCAGAACACTAAATATGGAGAAAACTGCTCTCCAGCATCCATCCAGAATGACCAGAATGAGAAGACATGTCCTTCCTGCCAGTTCACCCATCACAGCTTTCTACCTGACCCCAAAGGAACAGCAACAGCCTTCTTCCCTTCCCTATGACCTCAAGTCCATCCCCAGTCATCCTTCCCTCTTTTCCCCTGTGACCTCGAATCCATCCCCACCAGTCATCCTTTCCTCTCCTTCCCTTTGACCTTGTCAGTCAACAGTAATTCTTCCCTCTCCTCCCCATGTGACATCGAGTCCATCACCAGTCATCCTTCCCTCTCCACCCCTGTGACCTCGAGTCCGTCACCAGTCGTCCTTCCCTCTCCTCCCCATGTGACCTTGTGTCCATCACCAGTCGTCCTTCCCTCTCCACCCCTATGACCTCAAGTCCATCATCCGTCATCCCTCCCTCTCTTCCCATGTGACCTAGAGTTCGTCACAAGTCATCCGTTCCTCATCTCCCATGCAACCTCGAGTCCATCACCAGTCATCCTTCCCTCTCAACCCCTGTGATCTCGAGTCCGTCACCAGTCATCCTTCCCTCTCCACCCCTGTGACCTCGAGTCCGTCACCAGTCACCCTCTCCTCTCCATGTGACCTCGAGTCTGGTATCGGTCGTCCTTCCCTCTCCCCATGTGACCTCGAGTCTGTCATCAGTCATTTTTCTCTCTCAACCCCATGTGGCTTTGAGTTTGGCACCAGTGATCCTTCCCTCTCCACCCCTGTGACCTCAAGTCCTTCACCAGTTATCCTTCCCTCTCCTCCCATGTGACCTCGAGTCCTTCACCAGTCGTCCTTCTCTCTCCTCCCCATGTGACCTTCTGTCCTCCACCAGCCGTCCTTCCCTCTCCTCCCCATGTGACCTCGAGTCCGTCACCAGTCATCCTTCCCTCTCCTCCCCATGTAACCTCGAGTCTGTCACCAGTCATCCTTCCCTCTCCTCCCCATGTGACCTCGAGTCCGTCACCAGTCATCCTTCCCTCTCCTCCCATGTGACCTTGTGTCCGCCACCAGTCATCCTTCCCTATCCTCCCATGTGACCTAGAGTCCGTCACCAGTCATCCTTCCCTATCCTCCCATGTGACCTTCTGTCCTCCACCAGCCGTCCTTCCCTCTCCTCCCATGTGACCTTGTGTCCGCCACAGTCATCCTTCCCTATCCTCCCATGTGACCTCGAGTCCTTCACCAGTCATCCTTCCCTCTCCTCCCCATGTGACCTCGAGTCCTTCACCAGTCATCCTTCCCTCTCCTCCCCATGTGACCTCGAGTCCTTCACCAGTGATCCTTCCCTCTCCTCCCCATGTGACCTCGAGTCCTTCACCAGTCATCCTTCCCTCTCCTCCCCATGTGACCTCGAGTCCTTCACCAGTCATCCTTCCCTCTCCTCCCCATGTGACCTCGAGTCCTTCACCAGTCATCCTTCCCTCTCCTCCCCATGTGACCTCGAGTCCGTCACCAGTCATCCTTCCCTCTCCTCCCCATGTGACCTCGAGTCCTTCACCAGTCATCCTTCCCTCTCCTCCCCATGTGATCTCGAGACTAGCACCAGTCAACCTTCCCTCTCTGCCACCAGTCATACTAAATTGTGTGCATTGGCGAACACACATCATCTCTCCCGGTGATGGGCCAGAGTGGTATCTGACCTCGTTAACCTATCACCTGCATGACCCGTTCAGCTCCTCACCAGCCACCTGTCCTACCTGATGTCTCTTTCTATGTATTTTCTCCGGACGTCACATGACCGCTCTGGTCTTCTGTGTTGATAAAATAAATATGTTGCTCTTTGTCATCACACTCAGGTTGCACTGACTCCTGTTCGGGGCTTTTGTCAGTCCTATGTGTGGTCTTTGCAGTTTAGCTTACTTGTCCCCGCAATCTTGTTATCATCTGCAGTGTTTTTTAATGTGTGCTCAGTGCCGTGGTCTGTAGGACAGCTGCGGGTGACTCCACAGCATGAGAAGTCGCCAAATTCTCTGCTTATGACCACAACCTACAATCCATGGGAACTGTAGCATGGAGAGCAGACATGTACATCATTCTCAAAGCATTGGCAACATGGTGGCTCAGTGGTTAGCACTGCAGGCTTGCAGGTCTGGGGTCCTGAGTTTTAATCCTATCCAGGAAAGTGAGTTTCTTCCCTCCCTACAAAAACACACTGATTGGGACTCGCAATGTGAATTCCCTATGCACGCAGTGATCATGATGTCTGCAAACCGCTGTGGAATCAATGCCGCTATATTAGCAGGTAACATTAAAAACTAGGATCAGACCTTGGGAGAGGGAACATGCACTCATCACATTCATGGAATCAGACCCTAGAGTGGACATGTGCACACATCATGAGCATAGGACATAATCCAGGAGCGGAAATGCTCATGGCCCGATCAGAGGACGGACACCAGGAGCGGAGATGCACGATCATAGGACTCCAGAAGCAGCGATGTGCATATGTCTCAATCATAGGATGGACACCGGAGAGGAGAGACGCACACAAGGCCTGATCATAGGAAGCACTCCAGAAGCAGCGATGTGCACATGTCTCAATCATAGGATGGACACCGGAGAGGAGACACACAAGGCCTGATCATAGGAAGGACTCCAGGCACATCGATGTGCACACGTCAAAATCGTAGGATGGACACCGGAGAGGAGACGCACACAAGGCCTGATCATAGGAAGGACTCCAGGCACATCGATGTGCATATGTCTCAATCATAGGATGGACACCGGAGAGGAGACACACACAAGGCCTGATCATAGGAAGGACTCCAGGCACATCGATGTGCATATGTCTCAATCATAGGATGGACACCGGAGAGGAGACACACACAAGGCCTGATCATAGGAAGGACTCCAGAAGCAGCGATGTGCACACGTCTCAATCATAGGATGGACACCGGAGAGGAGACACACACAAGGCCTGATCATAGGAAGGACTCCAGGCACATCGATGTATACACGTCTCAATCATAGGATGGACACCGGAGAGGAGACACACACAAGGCCTTATCATAGGAAGGATTCCAGGCACATCGATGTATACACGTCTCAATCATAGGATGGACACCGGAGAGGAGACGCACACAAGGCCTGATCATAGGAAGCACTCCAGAAGCAGTGATGTGCATATGTCTCAATCATAGGATGGACACCGGAGAGGAGACACACACAAGGCCTGATCATAGGAAGGACTCCAGGCACATCGATGTGCACACGTCTCAATCATAGGATGGACACCGGAGAGGAGACACACACAAGGCCTTATCATAGGAAGGATTCCAGGCACATCGATGTATACACGTCTCAATCATAGGATGGACACCGGAGAGGAGACGCACACAAGGCCTGATCATAGGAAGGACTCCAGGCACATCGATGTATACACGTCTCAATCATAGGATGGACACCGGAGAGGAGACAGACACAAGGCCTGGTCATAGGAAGGACTCCAGGCACATCGATGTGCACACGTCTCAATCATAGGATGGACACCGGAGAGGAGACACACACAAGGCCTGATCATAGGAAGGACTCCAGGCACATCGATGTGCATATGTCTCAATCATAGGATGGACACCGGAGAGGAGACACACACAAGGCCTGATCATAGGAAGGACTCCAGGCACATCGATGTGCATATGTCTCAATCATAGGATGGACACCGGAGAGGAGACACACACAAGGCCTGATCATAGGAAGGACTCCAGGCACATCGATGTGCACACGTCTCAATAATAGGATGGACACCGGAGAGGAGACGCACACAAGGCCTGATCATAGGAAGGACTCCAGGCACATCGATGTGCATATGTCTCAATCATAGGATGGACACCGGAGAGGAGACACACACAAGGCCTGATCATAGGAAGGACTCCAGGCACATCGATGTGCACACGTCTCAATCATAGGATGGACACCGGAGAGGAGACACACACAAGGCCTTATCATAGGAAGGATTCCAGGCACATCGATGTATACACGTCTCAATCATAGGATGGACACCGGAGAGGAGACGCACACAAGGCCTGATCATAGGAAGGACTCCAGGCACATCGATGTATACACGTCTCAATCATAGGATGGACACCGGAGAGGAGACAGACACAAGGCCTGGTCATAGGAAGGACTCCAGGCACATCGATGTGCACACGTCTCAATCATAGGATGGACACAGGAGAGGAGACGCACACAAGGCCTGATCATAGGAAGGACTCCAGAAGCAGCGATGTGCACACGTCTCAATCATAGGATGGACACCGGAGAGGAGACGCACACAAGGCCTGATCATAGGAAGGACTCCAGGCACATCGATGTATACACGTCTCAATCATAGGATGGACACTGGAGAGGAGACGCACACAAGGCCTGATCATAGGAAGGACTCCAGGCACATCGATGTGCACACGTCTCAATCATAGGATGGACACGGGAGAGGAGACGCACACAAGGCCTGATCATAGGAAGGACTCCAGAAGCAGCGATGTGCACACGTCTCAATCATAAAATGGACACAGGAGAGGAGACACACACAAGGCCTGATCATAGGAAGGACTCCAGGCACATCGATGTGCACACGTCTCAATCATAGGATGGACACAGGAGAGGAGACTCACACAAGGCCTGATCATAGGAAGGACTCCAGGCACATCGATGTATACATGTCTCAATCGTAGGATGGACACCGGAGAGGAGACGCACACAAGGCCTGATCATAGGAAGGACTCCAGGCACATCGATGTATACACGTCTCAATCGTAGGATGGACACAGGAGAGGAGACGCACACAAGGCCTGATCATAGGAAGGACTCCAGGCACATCGATGTGCACACGTCTCAATCATAGGATGGACACAGGAGAGGAGACGCACACAAGGCCTGATCATAGGAAGGACTCCAGAAGCAGCGATGTGCACACGTCTCAATCATAGGATGGTCACCGGAGAGGAGACGCACACAAGGCCTGATCATAGGAAGGACTCCAGGCACATCGATGTATACACGTCAAAATCGTAGGATCACAGGGACAGGAGACTCGCACATGGAAAGATGATAAAGGTGCTGCTCACAAAATTATAATATCATCAAAAAGTTCATTTATTTCAGTTCTTCAATACAAAAACTCATATTCTATAGTCATTACACACAGTGATCTATTTCACGTGTTTATTTCTGTTAATGTTGATGATTATGGCTTACAGCCAATGAAAACCCAAAAGTCATTATCTCCGTAAATTAGAATACTTTATAACAGCAGCTTGAAAAATGATTTTAATATCTGAAATGTTCCCTACTGAAATGTCTGTTCAGTAAATGCACTCACTACTTGGTCAGGGCTCCTTTTGCATTAATTAGAGCACCAATGCGATGTGTCATGGAGGCGATCAGCCGGAGGCACTGCTGAGGGGTTATGGAAGCCCAGGTTGCTTTGATAGTAGCCTTCATCTCGTCTGCATTGTTGGTTCTGGTGTCTCATCTTCCTCTTGGAAATACTCCATAGACTCAATCGTATGATGGACAGCGGGATAGGAGACGCTCTTAAAGGGAACCTGTCACCTGAATTTGGCGGGACCGGCTTTGGGTCATATGGGCGGGGTAGGGGCAGGTGACAGGTTCCCTTTAAGGCCCAATCATAGGAAGAACTCCATTAGCAAAGATGTACGCACATCTCATTCATAGGATGAACACCAGGAGAGGAGACTCACATAGAAATGACGGCAGGAGCAACGATGTACGCACGGCTCATTCATAGGATGGACACAAGGAGAGGAGACGCACACTTAGAAAGGACGGCAGGAGCAACGATGTGCGCACGTCTCATTCATAGGATGGACACCAGGAGAGGAGACACACATATAGAAAGGACGGCAGGAGCAAAGATGTACGCACGTCTCATTCCTAGGATGGACACCAGGAGAGGAGACGCACACATAGAAAGGACGGCAGGAGCAACGATGTTCGCACGTCTCATTCATAGGATGGACACCAGGAGAGGAGACGCACACATAGAAAGGACGTCAGGAGCAACGATGTAAGCACCTCTCATTCATAGGATGGACACCAGGAGAGAAGACGCACACATAGAAAAGACTTCAGGAGCAACGATGTACGCACGTCTCATTCATAGGATGGACACCAGGAGAGGAGACGCACACATAGAAAGGACGGCAGGAGCAACGATGTACGAACATCTCATTCATAGGATGGACACCAGGAGAGGAGACTCACATATAGAAAGGACTTCAGGAGCAACGATGTACGCACGTCTCATTCATAGGAAGGACTCCAGGAGAGGAGACGCACACATGGAAAGTAGGCAGGAGCAACGATGTACGCATGTCTCAGGATGGACACCAGGAGAGGAGACGCACACATAGAAAGGACGGCAGGAGCAACGATGTACGCACATCTCATTCATAGGATGGATACCAGGAGAGGAGACGCACACATAGAAAGGACGGCAGGAGCAACGATGTACGCACGTCTCATTCATAGGATGGACACCAGGAGAGGAGACGCACACATAGAAAGGACGGCAGGAACAACGATGTACGCACGTCTCATTCATAGGATGGATACCAGGAGAGGAGACGCACACATAGAAAGGACGGCAGGAGCAACGATGTACGCACGTCTCATTCATAGGATGGACACCAGGAGAGGAGACGCACACATAGAAAGGACGGCAGGAACAACGATGTACGCACGTCTCATTCATAGGATGGACACCAGGAGAGGAGACACACACATAGAAAGGACAGCAGGAGCAACGATGTACGCACGTCTCATTCATAGGATGGACACCAGGAGAGGAGACGCACACATAGAAAGGAGGCAGGAGCAGCGATGGACGCACATCTCATTCATAGGATGGACACCAGGAGAGGAGACGCACACATAGAAAGGACTTCAGGAGCAACGATGTACGCACGTCTCATTCATAGGATGGACACCAGGAGAGGAGACGCACACATAGAAAGGACTTCAGGAGCAACGATGTACGCACGTCTCATTCATAGGATGGACACCAGGAGAGGAGACGCACACATAGAAAGGATGGCAGGAGCAACGATGTACGCACATCTCATTCATAGGATGGATACCAGGAGAGGAGACGCACACATAGAAAGGACGGCAGGAGCAACGATGTACGCACGTCTCATTCATAGGATGGACACCAGGAGAGGAGACGTACACATAGAAAGGACGGCAGGAGCAACGATGTACGCACGTCTCATTCATAGGATGGACACCAGGAGAGGAGACGCACACATAGAAAGGACTTCAGGAGCAACGATGTGCGCACGTCTCATTCATAGCATGGACACCAGGAGAGGAGACGCACACATAGAAAGGACTTCAGGAGCAACGATGTACGAACGTCTCATTCATAGGATGGACACCAGGAGAGGAGACTCACACATAGAAAGTACGGCAGGAGCAACGATGTACGCACGTCTCATTTATAGGATGGACACTGTTATGATCCCAATGGCAGAGGATCTCTGATATTCCGGCAAGATAGCAAAAATATAAATACTGCTCTAGGGAGGTGGAAACTGGGCTAACCGCATACCTGATCCTGACACAAACAACTAAAAGTAGCCGGTGAACGTGCCTACGTTGGTTCTAGACGTCTCGAGCCAGCCGGAGAACTGACTACCCCTAGAGGGAGAAAATAAGACCTCGCTTGCCTCCAGAGAAATTGAACCCCAAAGATATAGAAAGCCCCCAACAAATAATAACGGTGAGGCAAGAGGAAAACACAAACGTAGAGATGAACTAGATTCAGCAAAGTGAGGACCAATAGTCTAGATAGCAGAAAATAGATAGTGGACTATGCGGTTAGCAGAAAACCCTACAAAACATCCACGCTGAACATTCAAGAACCCCCACACCGACTGACGGTGTGGAGGGAGAATATCAGCCCCCTAGAGCTTCCAGCGAGTCAAAAATCAAATGTAAAGCAAGCTGGACAAAAACACTGAATAATGCAAATGATCCAAATTGTACAAAACAGACTTAGCTTTTCTTGCATGAGGCAGACTGAAAGGAATCCGGAGGAGACCAAATAGGTCTGGATACAACGATGCAAGGCAAGAGACTGAGTCCAGAGGAGACTCAAATAGGAAACACCCGCTGCTTAACGACACAGCTGGAGCTCAGGCCTGCAACAAGACATACCTAACACAATACCGTTAGTGACCACCAGAGGGAGCCCAGAAACACAGTTCACAACAGTACCCCCCCCTTGAGGAGGGGTCACCGAACCCTCACCAAGACCCCCAGGGCGATCAGGATGAGCAGCGTGAAAGGCATGAACCAAATCAGCCGCATGAACATCAAAGGCGACAACCCAGGAATTATCCTCCTGACCATAGCCTTTCCACTTAACTAAATACTGGAGTTTCCGTCTAGAGATACGAGAATCCAGAATCTTCTCCACCATGTACTCCAACTCGCCCTCAACCAAAACCGGGGCAGGAGGCTCAACAGCAGGAACCATAGGCACCACGTACCGCCGCAACAAGGACCTATGGAACACATTATGAATGGCGAATGACGCTGGAAGGTCCAAGCGGAAAGACACCGGGTTAAGGATTTCCAAAATCTTATAAGGACCGATAAAGCAAGGCTTGAACTTAGGAGAGGAGACCTTCAAAGGAACATGCCGAGAAGACAACCAAACCAAATCCCCAACACGAAGTCGGGGACCCACACCGCGGCGGCGGTTGGCAAACCGCTGGGCCTTGTCTTGTGACAATTTCAAATTGTCCACCACATGGTTCCAAATCCGCTGCAACCTATCCACCACAGAATCAACCCCAGGACAGTCAGAAGATTCAACCTGACCCGAGGAGAAACGAGGATGAAAACCAGAGTTGCAGAAAAAGGGTGAAACCAAGGTGGCAGAACTAGCCCGATTATTAAGGGCAAACTCGGCCAGTGGCAAAAAGGTAACCCAGTCGTCCTGATCAGCAGAAACAAAACATCTCAAATAAGTCTCTAACGTCTGATTAGTTCGCTCGGTCTGGCCATTAGTCTGAGGATGAAAAGCTGACGAAAAAGACAAATCAATACCCATCTTAGCACAAAAGGATCGCCAGAATCTGGACACAAACTGGGATCCTCTGTCAGATACAATATTCTCAGGGATGCCATGCAAACGAACCACATTCTGAAAGAACAAAGGAACCAAATCAGAGGAGGAAGGCAACTTAGGCAAGGGCACCAAATGGACCATTTTAGAAAAACGATCGCACACCACCCAAATGACAGACATCTTCCGAGACACCGGAAGATCCGAAATGAAATCCATGGAAATGTGCGTCCAAGGCCTCTTTGGGATAGGCAAGGGCAAAAGCAACCCGCTGGCACGAGAACAGCAAGGCTTAGCCCGAGCACAAATCCCACAGGACTGCACAAAAGAACGCACATCCCGCGACAAGGAAGGCCACCAAAAGGACCTGGCCACCAAATCTCTGGTACCGAAAATCCCAGGATGTCCCGCCAACACCGAAGAATGAACCTCAGAAATAACTCTGTTGGTCCATCCATCAGGGACAAACAATCTCTCTGGTGGACAACGATCAGGCCTATCAGCCTGAAATTTTTGCAGCCCTCGTCGCAAATCTGGGGAAATGGCAGACAAAATTACTCCCTCTCTGAGAATACCAGCCGGCTCAGAGACTCCCGGAGAATCAGGCACAAAACTCCTAGAAAGTGCATCAGCCTTCACGTTCTTCGAACCAGGCAGGTACGAGACCACAAAGTCAAAACGGGAGAAAAACAACGACCAACGGGCCTGTCTAGGATTCAGGCGCTTGGCAGACTCGAGGTAAATCAGATTTTTATGATCAGTCAAGACCACCACACGATGTCTAGCTCCCTCGAGCCAATGTCGCCACTCCTCAAATGCCCACTTCATGGCCAACAACTCCCGATTACCAACATCGTAGTTCTGCTCAGCAGGCGAAAATTTCCTTGAAAAGAAGGCGCATGGCTTCATCACGGAGCCATCAGAACTTTTTTGCGACAAAACAGCCCCTGCACCAATTTCAGAAGCATCAACTTCAACCTGGAAGGGAAGAGAGACATCCGGCTGGCACAAGACTGGCGCTGAAGTAAACCGACGCTTCAGCTCCCGAAAGGCCTCCACGGCCGCAGGAGACCAATTCGCAACATCAGAACCCTTCTTGGTCATATCCGTCAAAGGTTTAACCACGCTGGAGAAATTAGCGATAAAACGACGGTAAAAATTAGCAAAGCCCAAGAACTTCTGCAGGCTCTTAACAGACGTGGGCTGAGTCCAGTCATGAATGGCACGGACCTTAACTGGGTCCATCTCCACAGTAGAAGGGGAAAAAATAAAACCCAAAAAAGAAACCTTCTGTACCCCAAAGATACATTTTGAACCCTTCACAAATAGAGCATTCTCCCGCAAAACCTGAAACACCATCCTGACCTGGTTCACATGGGACTCCCAATCATCAGAAAAAAACAAAATATCATCCAGATAAATAATCATAAATGTATCCAGATATTTCCGGAAGATGTCATGCATGAAGGACTGAAACACAGAAGGAGCATTAGATAATCCGAAAGGCATCACCAGGTACTCAAAATGGCCTTCGGGCGTATTAAATGCCGTTTTCCATTCATCTCTGTGCTTTATGCGCACAAGGTTATACGCACCACGAAGATCTATCTTGGTGAACCAACTGGATCCCTTAATCCGAGCAAACAAATCAGATAACAATGGCAAAGGATACTGAAATTTAACAGTGATCTTATTCAGAAGACGATAACACAGGTCAACAAAAAAAAAATTTTTTTCTGGTGTCCAAAATATTTTAATGAATTTGGGGTATTTTTGGGGTGCTGATTCTGAATATGCTATCAGTTTTGCCAGATTGGCTCAAGTTTTTGACATTTTTGGTATCTTATTTATAGCACTTGTTGGTAAATGCGACGCATCATCTCATTAATTTCTTTGGATTAGTACTTGAACTGAGCAGTTCTCAATATAGTTTTGTGTTAATTAGCGTTCTAAAAGTTTGTTCATAGCTTGATTTTTGCACTAACTTTATGTTGTTGTCTGTTTTCCAGTGAAAAGCATGAACTCATCAAGAAGAAGTTGTCTTAACGATCCAGACTCATTCTGTTACATTTGTGGTGAATACACACTGCCAAAACATAGAAGAAACATAACAGACTTCGTAAAAAAAAGTGTATTTTGCCTATTTTGGGGTTATGCTTGGGGACCAAGACAAGTTTTGGGCACCACACATAGTGTGCAAAGCATGTATCGAATTATTACGAAAATGGAGCAAAGGACAAAGAAAAAGCTTCAAATTTGGTGTTCCAATGGTGTGGAGAGAGCCAAAAAATCATCATGATGACTGTTATTTCTGTGCAGTGCAAGTGCAAGGATTCAATAAGCATAAGAAACGAACATGGGAGTAACATGGAATCTGCAAGAAGGCCTGTCCCTCATTGTGAAGATGTGCCTGTACCTGTGTTTACCATAAATAACAGTCATCATGATGATTTTTTGGCTCTCTCCACACCATTGGAACACCAAATTTGAAGCTTTTTCTTTGTCCTTTGCTCCATTTTCGTAATAATTCGATACATGCTTTGCACACTGTGTGGTGCCCAAAACTTGTCTTGGTCCCCAAGCATAACCCCAAAATAGGCAAAATACACTTTTTTTTACGAAGTCTGTTATGTTTCTTCTATGTTCTGGCAGTGTGTATTCACCACAAATGTAACAGAATGAGTCTGGATCGTTAAGACAACTTCTTCTTGATGAGTTCATGCTTTTCACTGGAAAACAGACAACAACATAAAGTTAGTGCAAAAATCAAGCTATGAACAAACTTTTAGAACACTAATTATCACAAAACTATATTGAGAACTGCTCAGTTCAAGTACTAATCCAAAGAAATTAATGAGATGATGCGTCGCATTTACCAACAAGTGCTATAAATAAGATACCAAAAATCTCAAAAACTTGAGCCAATCTGGCAAAACTGATGACATATTCAGAATCAGCACCCCAAAAATACCCTAAATTCGATGAAATATCTTTGGCACCAAAAATGCTGTTGACCAGTGTAATCAATACAAGGTCTCAGAGACCCGTCTTTCTTGCCCACAAAAAAGAATCCTGCACCAAGAGGGGACGAGGATGGGCAAATATGTCCCTTCTCCAAAGACTCCTTTATATAACTCCACATCGCGGCATGCTCTGGCACAGATAAATTAAAGAGTCGTCCCTTAGGAAACTTACTACCAGGAATCAAATCTATAGCACAGTCACAATCCCTATGAGGAGGAAGGGCACTGGACCTGGCCTCATTAAATACATCCTGAAAGTCTGACAAAAACTCAGGGATCTCAGAAGGAGTAGAAGAAGCAATAGACACCAATGGAGAATCGCCATGAATCCCCTGACACCCCCAACTAGACACAGTCATAGCTTTCCAATCTAAAACTGGATTATGGGCCTGTAACCATGGCAGACCCAAAACGACAACATCATGCATTTTATGCAGTACCAAAAAACGAATCACCTCCTGATGTACAGGAGTCATGCACATGGTCACCTGCGTCCAATACTGAGGTTTATTCTCTGCCAATGGCGTAGAATCAATTCCTCTAAGAGGAATAGGATTTTCCAAAGGCTCCAGGACAAAACCGCAGCGCTTGGCAAACGACAAATCCATCAGACTTAAAGCAGCACCAGAATCCACAAAAGCCATAACTGAGTAAGAAGATAATGAACAAATTAAAGTCACAGACAAAATAAACTTAGGCTGAAAAGTACCAATGGCGACAGGATTAACTTTTTTCTTTAAACGTTTAGAGCATGCTGAGATAACATGTGTTGAATCACCACAGTAGAAACACAACCCATTTTGACGTCTATGACTTTGTCGCTCGGCTCTGGTCAGAATTCTGTCACATTGCATAGAATCAGGTGACCGTTCAGACAGCACCGCCAAATAATTATCGATCAATTTGAATGGCTAGAGCCATTGAATCATTTAGACCTGTAGGGATAGGAAACCTCACCATCACATCTTTAATGGCTTCAGAAAGACCATTTCTGAAATTTGCGGCCAGTGCACACTCATTCCATTGAGTAAGCACGGACCATTTCCGAAATTTTTGGCAATATACCTCAGCTTCGTCCTGACCCTGAGAGATAACCAGCAACATTTTTTCAGCCTGATTTTCAAGATTAGGCTCCTCATAAAGCAAACCAAGCGCCAGAAAAAATGCATCAACATTCACCAATGCAGGATCTCCTGGCGCCAGAGAGAAGGCCCAATCCTGAGGTTCGCCGCGCAAGAAGGAAATAACAATCTTAACTTGCTGAGCGGAATCACCAGAGGAACGAGGTTTCAGAGACAGAAACAATTTACAATTATTCCTAAAATTCAGGAATTTAGATCTATCTCCAAAAAACGGCTCAGGAATAGGTATTTTTGGTTCAGACATAGGGCTATGGATAACAAAATCCTGAATGCTTTGCACCCTAGCAGCAAGCTGATCCACACTAGAAGTCAAAGTCTGGACATTCATATCTGCAGCAGAGTTTCAGCCACTCAGAGAAAAAAAGGGGATGGAAGAAGCTAGGCAAACTGCAGCAAAAAAAAAAACTCAGAACTTCTTTTTAATCCCGCTTCTGCGATGCATTAAACATTTTCTTTTGGCCTGGCATTCTGTTATGATCCCAATGGCAGAGGATCTCTGATATTCCGGCAAGATAGCAAAAATATAAATACTGCTCTAGGGAGGTGGAAACTGGGCTAACCGCATACCTGATCCTGACACAAACAACTAAAAGTAGCCGGTGAACGTGCCTACGTTGGTTCTAGACGTCTCGAGCCAGCCGGAGAACTGACTACCCCTAGAGGGAGAAAATAAGACCTCGCTTGCCTCCAGAGAAATTGAACCCCAAAGATATAGAAAGCCCCCAACAAATAATAACGGTGAGGCAAGAGGAAAACACAAACGTAGAGATGAACTAGATTCAGCAAAGTGAGGACCAATAGTCTAGATAGCAGAAAATAGATAGTGGACTATGCGGTTAGCAGAAAACCCTACAAAACATCCACGCTGAACATTCAAGAACCCCCACACCGACTGACGGTGTGGAGGGAGAAAATCAGCCCCCTAGAGCTTCCAGCGAGTCAAAAATCAAATGTAAAGCAAGCTGGACAAAAACACTGAATAATGCAAACGATCCAAATTGTACAAAACAGACTTAGCTTTTCTTGCATGAGGCAGACTGAAAGGAATCCGGAGGAGACCAAATAGGTCTGGATACAACGATGCCAGGCAAGAGACTGAGTCCAGAGGAGACTCAAATAGGAAACACCCGCTGCTTAACGACACAGCTGGAGCTCAGGCCTGCAACAAGACATACCTAACACAATACCGTTAGTGACCACCAGAGGGAGCCCAGAAACACAGTTCACAACAGGACACCAGGAGAGGAGACGCACACATAGAAAGGACGGCAGGAGCAACGATGTACGCACGTCTCATTCATAGGATGGACACCAGGAGAGGAGACGCACACATAGAAAGGATGGCAGGAGCAACGATGTACGCACATCTCATTCATTAGATGGACACCAGGAGAGGAGACGCACACATAGAAAGGACGGCAGGAGCAACGATGTACGCACGTCTCATTTATAGGATGGACACCAGGAGAGGAGACGCACACATAGAAAGTACGGCAGGAGCAACGATGTACGCACGTCTCATTTATAGGATGGACACCAGGAGAGGAGACGCACACATAGAAAGGACGGCAGGAACAACGATGTGCGCACGTCTCATTCATAGGATGGACTAAAGGAGAGGAGACACACACATAGAAAGGACGGCAGGAGCAACGATGTACGCACGTCTCATTCATAGGATGGACACCAGGAGAGGAGACGCACACTGTTGTGATCCGCTTTTTGGGCTCCCCTAGTGGTGGCTGGTGGTACTGGAGACTTGTGTGTTCTTTTCTGCCTCAGCTCACCTGCTTCCATCAGTTTTGGGAGTTCCCTATTTAGCCTTGCTCTCCAGTCACTTCCTTGCCGGTCATCATTGTAACCTGAGTCTTTCAGTTGCATGTTCCTGCTACCAGTCTGCTGATCAGCTAAGTGGACTCTTGTCCTTTTTGTTTTGTTTTTCTTGTCCAGTTTACAGTTTTGTCATTTCCTGTTACTGGAAGCTCTTGTGGACTGAAATTGCCACTCCTGTGTCATGAGTTGACACAGGAGTCTTAAAGTAATTTCAGGATGGGTTTTTGAAAGGGTTTTTCAGCTGACCGTGAAGTCCTCTTTTGTATCCTTCCTCTATCTAGTAAGTGGACCTCGCTTTGTTAAATCTACCTTCATACTGTGTATGTCTTTTCCTCTGAACTCACCGTTAATATATGTGGGGGCTACTATCATCTTTGGGGAATTTCACTAGAGGTAAGCCAGGTCTGTTCCTTCCTCTTCCAGGCGTAGTTAGTTCTCCGGCTGGCGCATGGCATCTAGGCAGCCGTAGGAATGCTTCCTGGCTACTGTTAGTTGTGTGGTAGATTTAGGTCACGGTCAGCTTGAGTTTCCATCACCCGAGGGCTAGTCTGTTATTTTGTGTTTCTGATGTTCCCATGCCATTGGGGAATCATGACAGTATGACCGGCCACTGTTAAAGCAATTGGCAGAAGAAAGGAGAGTAAATTAAGTCTGTAGATTTTTTTTTTTTTTTTTTCCTCACATGTTTGCTACTTAGTTGGCTCAGTTGTATTTCTGCTCTATTTACAGCCTTGCCTTTCTCTCCTTCTAATCCTTGAATGGCTCTGATCTCTCCGGTTTAAGGATGGACTCTCAGAGTTTGGCTGCAGGTTTAAATAATCTTGCTACGAAGGTTCAGAATTTACAAGATTATGTTATACGTACTCCTATTTCTGAACCTAAGATTCCTACACCAGAGGTATTTTCCGGAGATAGATCTCGGTTTCGGAATTTCAAATGTAATTGTAAATTATTCCTTTCTCTCAGACCTCACTCCTCTGGAGATCCTGTTCAGCAGGTTAAGATTGTGATTTCTTTGCTGCGAGGTGACCCTCAAAATTGGGCATTTTCATTGACACCAGGGGATCCTGCGTTGCTCAATGTGGATGCGTTTTTTCTGGCTTTAGGGTTGCTGTATGAGGAACCTAATTTGGAGATTCAAGCTGAAAAAGCTTTAATAGCCCTGTCTCAAGGGCAAGATGAAGCTGAGATATACTGCCAAAAATTTCGTAAATGGTCTGTGCTTACTCAGTGGAATGAGTGCGCCCTAGCGGCAAATTTCAGAGAGGGCCTTTCTGATGCCGTTAAGGATGTCATGGTGGGGTTTCCTACGCCCACAGGTCTGAATGAGTCCATGACAATGGCGATTCAGATTGATCGGCGTTTGCGGGAGCGCAAACCCGTGCACCATTTGGCGGTATCTTCTGAAGGGACGCCAGAGAAAATGCAATGTGACAGAATTCTGTCAAGAAGCGAGCGGCAGAATTATAGGCGCAAAAATGGCTTGTGCTTCTACTGTGGTGATTCCGCGCATGTTATATCAGCATGCTCTAAACGTACTAGGAAGGTTGACAAGTCTGTTTCTATTGGCACTTTACAGTCTAAATTTCTTCTGTCTGTAACTCTGATTTGTTCATTATCAGTTATTACCGTGGATGCCTATGTGGACTCTGGCGCCGCTCTGAGTCTCATGGATTGGTCCTTCGCCAGGCGCTGTGGGTTTGATTTGGAGCCTCTGGAAGTTCCTATACCTCTGAAGGGTATTGATTCTACACCTCTGGCTTGTAATAGACCACAGTTCTGGACGCAAGTGACTATGCGTATGACTCCAGACCATCAAGAGATGATTCGCTTCCTCGTGTTGCATAATTTACATGATGTGTTAGTGCTTGTATTACCATGGTTGCAATCTCATAACCCAGTACTGGACTGGAAAACTATGTCTGTGTTAAGCTGGGGGTGTCGGGGGGCTCATGGGGACATACCTTTGGTTTCTATCTCGTCATCTATTCCCTCTGAGGTTCCGGCATTTTTGTCGGATTTTGGAGATATTTTTGAAGAGCCTAAAATTGGTTCTCTCCCTCCCCACAGAGAGTGTGATTGCGCCATAGATCTGATTCCAGGCAGTAAATTTCCAAAGGGTCGTTTGTTTAACCTATCTGTACCTGAGCATGCTGCCATGCGAGAGTATGTTAAGGAGTCCCTGGAAAAGGGACATATTCGTCCTTCTTCATCACCTTTAGGAGCTGGGTTTTTCTTTGTCTCTAAAAAGGATGGCTCGCTGAGGCCTTGTATTGATTATCGACTCCTGAATAAAATTACTGTCAAATATCAGTATCCGTTGCCGCTGCTTACTGATTTGTTTGCTCGCATAAGGGGGGCTAAGTGGTTCTCCAAGATTGATCTCCGTGGGGCGTATAATTTGGTGCGAATTAAGCAAGGGGATGAGTGGAAAACCGCATTTAATACGCCTGAGGGCCACTTTGAGTATTTAGTAATGCCTTTCGGCCTTTCTAATGCGCCTTCAGTTTTTCAGTCCTTTATGCATGATATTTTCCGTGAATATCTGGATAAATTTATGATTGTGTATTTGGACGATATTTTGATTTTTTCTGAGGACTGGGAGTCTCATGTTCAGCAGGTCAGGAGGGTTTTTCAGGTCTTGCGGGAGAATTCTCTGTGTGTAAAGGGTTCTAAGTGTGTTTTTGGGGTTCAAAAGATTTCCTTTTTGGGGTACATTTTTTCCCCTTCTTCTGTTGAGATGGACCCTGTCAAGGTTCGGGCTATTTGTGACTGGACGCAGCCTACTTCTCTAAAGGGTCTTCAGAAGTTCTTGGGCTTTGCTAATTTTTATCGTCGATTTATAACTGGTTTTTCTGGTGTTGCTAAGCCTCTCACGGATTTGACTAAGAAGGGTGCTGATGCTGCCAATTGGTCCTCTGCCGCTGTGGAGGCCTTTCGGGAACTTAAGCGCCGCTTTTCGTCTGCCCCTGTGTTGCGCCAGCCTGATGTCTCTCTCCCCTTTCAGGTTGAGGTCGATGCTTCCGAGATCGGAGCGGGGGCGGTTTTGTCGCAGAAAAGTTCCGATTGCTCAGTGATGAGACCTTGTGCGTTCTTTTCTCGAAAATTTTCTGCCGCCGAAAGAAATTATGATGTCGGTAATCGGGAGCTTTTGGCCATGAAGTGGGCATTTGAGGAGTGGCGTCATTGGCTTGAGGGTGCTAGACATCAGGTGGTGGTTTTGACTGATCACAAGAATCTGATTTATCTTGAGTCTGCCAGGCGCCTGAATCCTAGACAGGCGCGCTGGTCGTTGTTTTTCTCTCGGTTTAATTTTGTGGTCTCATATCTACCAGGTTCTAAGAATGTGAAGGCAGATGCCCTTTCTAGGAGTTTTGAGCCTGATTCCCCTGGTGATTCGGAACCTACAGGTATCCTTAAGGATGGGGTGATATTATCCGCTATTTCCCCAGATCTGCGACGTGCTTTGCAAGAGTTTCAGGCGGATAGACCTGATCGCTGTCCACCTGGTAGACTGTTTGTTCCTGATGATTGGACCAGTAGAGTCATCTCGGAGGTTCATTCTTCTACGCTGGCGGGTCATCCTGGAATTTTTGGTACCAGGGATTTGGTGGCTAGATCCTTCTGGTGGCCATCTCTGTCTCGAGATGTGCGTGTTTTTGTGCAGTCTTGTGATGTGTGTGCTCGGGCCAAGCCTTGTTGTTCTAGGGCTAGCGGGTTGTTGTTGCCCTTGCCTATTCCGAAGAGGCCTTGGACGCACATCTCGATGGACTTTATTTCTGATCTTCCTGTCTCTCAGAGGATGTCTGTTATCTGGGTGGTGTGTGACCGTTTTTCTAAGATGGTTCATTTGGTACCATTGCCGAAGTTGCCTTCCTCGTCTGAGTTGGTTCCTTTGTTTTTTCAAAATGTGGTTCGCTTGCATGGTATTCCTGAAAATATCGTTTCTGATAGGGGTACCCAGTTTGTTTCTAGATTTTGGCGAGCATTCTGTGCTAGGTTGGGCATTGATTTGTCTTTTTCGTCTGCCTTCCATCCTCAGACTAATGGCCAGACGGAGCGAACTAATCAAACTTTGGAGACGTACAGTTAGGTCCATATATATTTGGACAGAGACAACATTTTTCTCATTTTGGTTATAGACATTACCACAATGAATTTTAAACAAAACAATTCAGATGCAGTTGAAGTTCAGACTTTCAGCTTTCATTTGAGGGTATCCACATTAAAATTGGATGAAGGGTTTAGGAGTTTCAGCTCCTTAACATGTGCCACCCTGTTTTTAAAGGGACCAAAAGTAATTGGACAGATTCAATAATTTTAAATAAAATGTTCATTTCTAGTACTTGGTTGAAAACCCTTTGTTGGCAATGACTGCTTGAAGTCTTGAACTCATGGACATCACCAGACGCTGTGTTTCCTCCTTTTTGATGCTCTGCCAGGCCTTCACTGCGGTGGTTTTCAGTTGCTGTTTGTTTGTGGGCCTTTCTGTCTGAAGTTTAGTCTTTAACAAGTGAAATGCATGCTCAATTGGGTTGAGATCAGGTGACTGACTTGGCCATTCAAGAATATTCCACTTCTTTGCTTTAATAGACTCCTGGGTTGCTTTGGCTTCATGTTTTGGGTCATTGTCCATCTGTAGTATGAAACGACGACCAATCAGTTTTGCTGCATTTGGCTGGATCTGAGCACACAGTATGGCGGCTCTGAAGACCTCAGAATTCATTCCTGTGTCACATCATCCATAAACACTAGTGACCCAGTGCCACTGGCAGCCATGCATGCCCAAGCCATCACACTGCCTCCGCCGTGTTTTACAGATGATGTGGTATGCTTTGGATCATGAGCTGTACCAAGCCTTCACCATACTTTTCTCTTTCCATCATTCTAGTAGAGGTTGATCTTGGTTTCATCTGTCCAAAGAATGTTCTTCCTGAACTGTGCTGGCTTTTTTAGATGTTTTTTAGCAAAGTCCTGTCTAGCCTTTTTATTCTTGACACTTATGAGTGGCTTGCACCGTGCAGTGAACCCTCTGTATTTACTTTCATGCAGTCTTCTCTTTATGATAGATTTGGATATTGATACGCCGACCTCCGGGAGAGTGTTGGTCACTTGGTTGGCTGTTGTGAAGGGGTTTCTCTTCACCATGGAGATTATTCTGCGATCACCCACCACTGTTGTCTTCCGTGGGCGCCCAGGTCTTTTTGCATTGATGAGTTCACCAGTGCTTTCTTTCCTTCTCAGGATGTACCAAACTGTACATTTTGCCACTCCTAATATTGTAGCAATTTCTCGGATGGGTTTTTTCTCTGTTTTCACAGCTTAAGAATGGCTTGTTTCACCTTCATGGAGAGCACTTTTGACCGCATGTTTACTTCATAGGAAAACCTTCCAAATGCAAGCACCACACCTCAAATCAACTCCAGGCCTTTTATCTGCTTAGTTGAGAATGACATAATGAAGGGATTGCCCACACCTGTCCATGAAATAGCCTTGGAGTCAATTGTCCAATTACTTTTGGTCCCTTTAAAAAACAGGGTGGCACAGGTTAAGGAGCTGAAACTCCTAAACTCTTCATCCAATTTTAATATGGATACCCTCAAATGAAAGCTAAAAGTCTGAACTTCAACTGCATCTGAATTGTTTTGTTTAAAATTAAATTGTGGTAATGTCTATAACCAAAATGAGAAAAATGTTGTCTCTGTCCAAATATATATGGACCTAACTGTATTTGAGGTGTTTTGTGTCTGCGGATCAGGATGATTGGGTTGCCTTTTTGCCGTTGGCGGAGTTTGCTCTTAATAATCGGGCTAGTTCGGCCACTTTGGTTTCCCCTTTCTTTTGCAATTCGGGGTTTCATCCCCGTTTTTCTTCTGGTCAGGCGGAGTCTTCGGATTGTCCTGGAGTGGATGCTGTGGTGGATCGGTTGTATCGGATTTGGGAACAAGTGGTGGACAATTTGAATTTGTCCCAGGAGAGGACTCAGCGGTTTGCTAACCGCCAGCGTCGGGTTGGTCCTCGCCTTCGTGTTGGGGACTTGGTGTGGTTGTCTTCCCGTTTTGTCCCAATGAGGGTTTCTTCTCCTAAATTTAAGCCTCGGTTCATCGGTCCCTATAGGATTTTGGAGATTATTAACCCTGTTTCCTTTCGTTTGGACCTCCCGGCATCTTTCGCTATTCATAATGTGTTCCATCGGTCGTTGTTGCGGAGATACGAGGTGCCGGTGGTTCCTTCTGCTGAGCCTCCTGCTCCTGTGCTGGTTGAGGGTGAATTGGAGTACGTTATAGAGAAGATCTTGGACTCCCGTATTTCCAGGCGGAGACTCCAGTATCTGGTTAAATGGAAGGGCTATGGTCAGGAAGATAATTCTTGGGTAACTGCCTCTGATGTTCATGCCTCGGATTTGGTTTGTGCCTTTCATAGGGCTCATCCAGGTCGCCCTGGCGGTTCTTGTGAGGGTTCGGTGCCCCCTCCTTGAGGGGGGGGTACTGTTGTGATCCGCTTTTTGGGCTCCCCTAGTGGTGGCTGGTGGTACTGGAGACTTGTGTGTTCTTTTCTGCCTCAGCTCACCTGCTTCCATCAGTTTTGGGAGTTCCCTATTTAGCCTTGCTCTCCAGTCACTTCCTTGCCGGTCATCATTGTAACCTGAGTCTTTCAGTTGCATGTTCCTGCTACCAGTCTGCTGATCAGCTAAGTGGACTCTTGTCCTTTTTGTTTTGTATTTTTTGTCCAGTTTACAGTTTGTCAGTTCCTGTTAGGCTAGGGTCACATTGCGTTATGTGACCGCGTTTAACGGACTACATTACACCGCGGCATAACGCGGTGTTAACGTAGTCCGTTAACGCCGCCATAGCCTGTAATGGTGAGCGCGTCGCTAGCGCCCGCCCACATTGGGCGGGCGCTAGCGATGTCGCGTCATTTGAGTGACGGACCTCGGACGCTGCTTGCAGCGTCCGCGGCGCGCCCGAGGTCCGTTCCTCGCTAGTGCAGATCGGGGATCTGCGCTAGCGGGGACACCGAACGCGGACCCTAGGGAAGCATTGCGTTAGCGCAACCCGCTAGCGCTATGCGCTTAACGGATTGCCCTAACGCAATGTGACCCTAGCCTTACTGGAAGCTCTTGTGGACTGAAATTGCCACTCCTGTGTCATGAGTTGACACAGGAGTCTTAAAGTAATTTCAGGATGGGTTTTTGAAAGGGTTTTTCAGCTGACCGTGAAGTCCTCTTTTGTATCCTTCCTCTATCTAGTAAGTGGACCTCGCTTTGCTAAATCTACCTTCATACTGTGTATGTCTTTTCCTCTGAACTCACCGTTAATATATGTGGGGGCTACTATCATCTTTGGGGAATTTCACTAGAGGTAAGCCAGGTCTATTCCTTCCTCTTCCAGGCGTAGTTAGTTCTCCGGCTGGCGCATGGCATCTAGGCAGCCGTAGGAATGCTTCCTGGCTACTGTTAGTTGTGTGGTAGATTTAGGTCACGGTCAGCTTGAGTTTCCATCACCCGAGGGCTAGTCTGTTATTTTGTGTTTCTGATGTTCCCATGCCATTGGGGAATCATGACAGCCCACATAGAAAGGACGGCAGGAGCAACGATGTGCGCACGTCTCATTCATAGGTTGGACACCAGGAGAGGAGACGCCCACATAGAAAGGACGGCAGGAGCAACGATGTGCGCACGTCTCATTCATAGGTTGGACACCAGGAGAGGAGACGCCCACATAGAAAGGACAGCAGGAGCAACGATGTGTGCACGTCTCATTCATAGGATGGACACCAGGAGAGGAGACGCACACATAGAAAGGAGGCAGGAGCAACGATGTACGCACGTCTCATTCATAGGATGGACACCAGGAGAGGAGACGCACACATAGAAAGGAGGCAGGAGCAACGATGTACGCACGTCTCATTCATAGAATGGACACCAGGAGAGGAGACGCACACATAGAAAGGACGGCAGGAGCAACGATGTACGCACGTTTCATTCATAGGATGGACACCAGGAGAGGAGACGCACACATAGAAAGGAGGCAGGAGCAGCGATGTGCGCACGTCTCATTTATAGGATGGACACCAGGAGAGGAGACCCACACATAGAAAGGACGGCAGGAGCAACGATGTATGCACGTCTCATTCATAGGTTGGACACCAGGAGAGGAGACGCCCACATAGAAAGGACGGCAGGTGCAAAGATGTGCGCACGTCTCATTCATAGGATGGACACCAGGAGAGGAGACGCACACATAGAAAGGACTTCAGGAGCAGTGATGTGCGCACGTCTCATTCATAGGATGGACACCAGGAAAGGAGACGCACACATAGAAAGGACGGCAGGAGCAACGATGTACGCACGTCTCATTCATAGGATGGACACCAGGAGAGGAGACGCACACATAGAAAGGACGGTAGGAGCAACGATGTACGCACGTCTCATTCATAGGATGGACACCAGGAGAGGAAACACACAGAGAAAGAATGGCAGGAACAACGATGTACGCACGTCTCATTCATAGGATGGTGTCACGATTCACACCGTGACTTTCAAGATCCCTTAGCCGCGGCCAGCAGTTTGTCACGAAATCCACAGGGATTCCTGACCACTGCCACCTTTAGGTCACGGATTGGGGTGACTTTAGACCAACAGACGGCTATCACATGTGCAGAGGGGCTTATCTTGGTTATCCCTCCACTGCCACAATGTGATGAAAAAATACACACCAGGCTATTGACCTCTTAGTTTCCAGCAGGGGCTTATTTTAGGTATCCCTCTGCTCTTCAATATACCATGAACTGCAGGGATTTGTGTATATCCCGCTTACAGTTCCACTTGAACCTTGCAGCTCTCTGGCGCCCCCCTTACTGTCAGGTCAGATCAGGTACTGCACCTAGGGTAATTAGTCGCCAAAAAGGCTGCCTGCTATGTACGGGCTATTGGGCACGCTGCAGCGACGCAATAAACTACTCCCGCTCAGGCAGGAACAATAATTATCAAGCTGCAGTCGCTATAGTGACCCCCCAAAAGCCTGCACAGTATCGCTGCCACCAGCTTCGATTAAACGGGTCCGAAGCTAACCCAACACAGTAGCGTAATTTCCCTTCAAGAGACAGGGTACGTTGTTAGAGCAGGGAGGAAGAACTGGCATGAAACCATATACCCCACAAAAGGTAGGCAGAGCTTTATAAAAATATTTTACAAAGATGTTACAAATGAGACAATTGCAAATATGTACAAGGTAATTATAAAAAAAAACAGGGAATAACATGAGAAATAACACTTACAGTTGTTCAAAGCATTGCAGGCAACAGGCTAGGAGAACTTTCCATCTATCCCAGTGCATCAGGGCGTGTACTCTGGGCTCTTCAGGTAAAAACTCAAATCTGACCCTCTTGGACACCGGCCAGCACTTAAAACCTACAGCCTGTGACCTCACAGAAAGGGCTGGCTTTTCCAAATCCTCCTACCTTTTCCATCTGACTAAGTGTAAGCTAAATTTTCTAAGACTTGTAATTCCGCTACCGAGCATGTCATAGTCCTAACAAAACCAGCATTCATCTCGGATTAACGTGAGCATTCTTATGAGATCAAATATGTCCTATTATTTACAGAGCAATCCCTACTTCTTCACCCGAAGGAGTTAGATGCCCGTGTTTAGAGTGATGCGTAGATCCACCGATGGAGAATAAGAAGATATATCTACCATTTTCCTATCTTACATCGTCTGCCTAATATATTACAAAAATGGAACAAAAGACTTGCATGATTCCGGAATCTTCTCTAACAGTTCCAGCTAGAGCAGTTGGGAGGGGGCGAGTAACTGCCTTCAGAGCCTGGAATTTATGGCATGGCCATAAAACCCCCTACTGCCTTAGATTCAGAAACTCACAGGGAAGCAAAGAGAACCAGAGAGAGGGGGCGTTTAGCCCCCGCATACTAGCAAGAAAACTAACTTATGATATTTCATACCATATCGTGACAGATGGACACCAGGAGAGGCGACGCACACATAGAAAGGACGGCAGGAGCAACGATGTACGCACGTCTTATTCATAGGATGGACACCAGGAGAGAAGACGCCCACATAGAAAGGTCGGCAGGAGCAACAATGTACGCACGTCTCATTCATAGGATAGACACCAGGAGAGGAGACGCACACATAGAAAGGACGGCAGGAGCAACAATGTACGCACGTCTCATTCATAGGTTGGACACCAGGAGAGGAGACGCCCACATAGAAAGGACGGCATGAGCAACGATGTACGCACGTCTCATTCATAGGTTGGACATCAGGAGAGGAGAAGCCCACATAGAAAGGACGGCAGGAGCAACGATGTACGCACGTCTCATTCATAGGATGGACACCAGGAGAGGAGACGCCCACATAGAAAGGACAGCAGGAGCAACGATGTGCGCACGTCTCATTCATAGGATGGACACCAGGAGAGGAGACGCACACATAGAAAGGACGGCAGGAGCAACGATGTGCGCACGTCTCATTCATAGGATGGACACCAGGAGAGGAGACTCACTCATAGAAAGGACGGCAGGAGCAACGATGTGCGCACGTCTCATTCATAGGATGGACACCAGGAGAGGAGACGCACTCATAGAAAGGAGGCAGGAGCAACGATGTACGCACGTCTCATTAATAGGATGGACACCAGGAGAGGAGACTCACTCATAGAAAGGACGGCAGGAGCAACGATGTGCGCACGTCTCATTCATAGGATGGACACCAGGAGAGGAGACTCACTCATAGAAAGGACGGCAGGAGCAACGATGTGCGCACGTCTCATTCATAGGATGGACACCAGGAGAGGAGACTCACTCATAGAAAGGACGGCAGGAGCAACGATGTGCGCACGTCTCATTCAATAGATGGACACCAAGAGAGGAGACGCACACATAGAAAGGACTTCTGGAGCAGCGATGTGCGCACGTCTCATTCATAGGATGGACACCAGAAGAGGAGACGCACACATAGAAAGGACGGCAGGAGCAACGATGTACGCACGTCTCATTCATAGGATGGACACCAGGAGAGGAGACGCACACATAGAATGGACGGCAGGAGCAACGATCTACGCACGTCTCATTCATAGGATGGACACCAGGAGAGGAGACGCACACATAGAAAGGACGGCAGGAGCAACGAAGTATGCTCGGCTCATTCATAGGATGGACACCAGGAGAGGAGACGACCACATAGAAAGGACTTCAGGAGCAGCGATGTGCGCACGTCTCATTCATAGGATGGACACCAGGAGAGGAGACGCACACATAGAAAGGACTTCAGGAGCAACGATGTGCGCACGTCTCATTCATAGGATGGACACCAGGAGAGGAGACGCACACATAGAAAGGACTTCAGGAGCAACAATGTACGCACGTCTCATTCATAGGATGGACACCAGGGGAGGAGACGCACACATAGAAAGGAGGCAGGAGCAATGATGTACGCACGTCTCATTCATAGGATGGACACCAGGAGAGGAGACGCACACATAGAAAGGACGGCAGCAGCAACGATGTACGCACGTATCATTCATAGGATGGTTACCAGGAGAGGACAGACACACATAGAAAGGACGGCAGGAGCAACGATGTACGAACGACTCATTCATAGGATGGACACCAGGAGAGGAGACAACCACATAGAAAGGACTTCAGGCGCAGCGATGTGCGCACGTCTCATTCATAGGATGGACACCAGGAGAGGAGACGCACACATAGAAAGGACTTCAGGAGCAACGATGTGCGCACGTCTCATTCATAGGATGGACACCAGGAGAAGAGACGCACACATAGAAAGGACTTCAGGAGCAACGATGTACGCACGTCTCATTCATAGGATGGACACTAGGAGAGGAGACGCACACATAGAAAGGAGGCAGGAGCAACGATGTACGCACGTCTCATTCATAGGATGGACACCAGGAGAGGAGACGCACACATAGAATGGACGGCAGGAGCAACGATGTACGCACGTCTCATTCATAGGATGGACACCAGGAGAGGAGACGCACACATAGAAAGGACGGCAGGGGCAAGGATGTACGCATGTCTCATTCATAGGATGGACACCAGGAGAGGAGACGCACACATAGAAAGGACGGCAGGAGCAACGATGTACGCACGTATCATTCATAGGATGGTTACCTGTCATGATCTCAATGGCAAGAGATCATAGCATCAGCATATATAGGAACTAGCTCTTGGAAGATGGAAACTGAGCTGACCATGAACTAAACCTAACGCACAACTAGCAGTGGCCGGGTAGCATGCCTACGTTGATTCTAGATGCCCAGCACCAGCCGGAGGACTAAATAAAGCTAGCAGAGGAAAATATTAGTCCTAGCTCACCTCTAGAGAAATACCCCGAAAGGAGACAGAGGCCCCCCACATGTATTGGCGGTGAATCAAGATGAAATAACAAACGTAGTATGAAAATAGGTTTAGCAAATTTGAGGTCCACTTACTACATAGCAGAAGACAGAAAGGACACTTTCATGGTCAGCTAAAAACCCTATCAAAACACCATCCAGAAATTACTTTAAAACTCTGGCATTAACTCATAACACCAGAGTGGCAATTCCTGTTCACAAGAGCTTTCCAGACACAGTAACGAAACTACAGCTGTGAACTGGAACAAAAATGCAAAAACAAACATGGACAAGAGTCCAACTTATCTAGTAGTTGTCTAGGAGCAGGAACAAGCACAGAGAGGCTTCTGATAACATTGTTGACCGGCAAGCAACTAACAGAGCAGCAAGGTTATATAGCGACTCCCACATCTTGATGGGAACAGGTGAACAGAGAAGATGAAGACACCAGTTCAATTCCACCAGTAGCCACCGGGGGAGCCCAGAATCCAAATTCACAACAGTACCCCCCCCTCAAGGAGGGGGCACCGAACCCTCACCCGAACCACCAGGGCGATCAGGATGGGCCCTATGAAAGGCACGAACCAGATCAGAGGCATGAACATCAGATGCATTCACCCAAGAATTATCCTCCTGGCCGTATCCCTTCCACTTGACCAGATACTGGAGTCTCCGTCTGGAAACACGAGAGTCTAAGATTTTCTCCACAACGTACTCCAACTCACCCTCAACCAACACCGGAGCAGGCGGCTCAACGGAAGGCACAACCGGTACCTCATACCTGCGCAATAATGACCGATGAAAAACGTTATGAATAGAAAAGGATGCAGGGAGGTCCAAACGGAAGGAAACAGGGTTAAGAATCTCCAATATCTTATACGGGCCGATGAACCGAGGCTTAAACTTAGGAGAAGAGACCCTCATAGGGACAAAACGAGAAGACAACCACACCAAGTCCCCAACATGAAGACGAGGACCAACACGACGACGGCGGTTAGCAAAAAGCTGAGTCTTCTCCTGGGACAACCTCAAATTGTCCACCACCTGCCCCCAGATCTGATGCAATCTCTCCACCACAGCATCCACTCCAGGACAATCCGAAGATTCCACATGACCAGAGGAAAATCGAGGATGAAACCCCGAATTACAGAAAAACGGGGACACCAAAGTGGCAGAGCTGGCCCGATTATTGAGAGCGAACTCCGCCAATGGCAAAAAAGCAACCCAATCATCCTGGTCAGCAGACACAAAACACCTCAGATATGTCTCCAGGGTCTGATTAGTCCGCTCGGTCTGGCCATTCGTCTGAGGATGGAAAGCGGACGAAAAAGATAAATCTATGCCCATCCTAGCACAGAATGCCCGCCAAAATCTAGACACGAATTGGGTCCCTCTGTCAGAAACGATATTCTCAGGAATACCATGCAAACGAACAACATTTTGAAAAAACAGAGGAACCAACTCGGAAGAAGAAGGCAACTTGGGCAGAGGAACCAAATGGACCATCTTAGAGAAACGGTCACACACCACCCAGATGACAGACATCTTCTGAGAAACAGGCAGATCTGAAATAAAATCCATCGAGATGTGCGTCCAAGGCCTCTTAGGAATAGGCAAGGGCAACAACAATCCACTAGCCCGAGAACAACAAGGCTTGGCCCGAGCACAAACGTCACAAGACTGCACAAAGCCTCGCACATCTCGTGACAGGGAAGGCCACCAGAAGGACCTTGCCACCAAATCCCTGGTACCAAAAATGCCAGGATGACCTGCCAACGCAGAAGAATGAACCTCAGAGATGACTCTACTGGTCCAATCATCAGGAACAAACAGTTTATCAGGTGGGCAACGATCAGGTCTATCCGCCTGAAACTCCTGCAAGGCCCGCCGCAGGTCTGGAGAAACGGCTGACAATACCACTCCATCTTTAAGGATACCTGTGGGCTCAGAGTCACCAGGCGAGTCAGGCTCAAAACTCCCAGAAAGGGCATCCGCCTTAACATTCTTAGAACCCGGTAGGTATGACACCACAAAATTAAACCGAGAGAAAAATAATGACCAGCGCGCCTGTCTAGGATTCAGGCGCCTGGCAGTCTCAAGATAAACCAAATTTTTGTGGTCAGTCAATACCACCACCTGATGTCTGGCCCCCTCAAGCCAATGGCGCCACTCCTCAAAAGCCCACTTCATGGCCAAAAGCTCCCGATTCCCAACATCATAATTCCGCTCAGCGGGCGAAAATTTACGGGAAAAGAAGGCACAAGGCCTCATCACGGAGCAGTCAGAACTTTTCTGCGACAACACTGCCCCAGCTCCGATCTCAGAAGCGTCGACCTCAACCTGAAAAGGTAGAGCAACATCAGGCTGACGCAACACAGGGGCAGAGGAAAAACGGCGCTTAAGCTCCCGAAAGGCCTCCACAGCATCAGGGGACCAATCAGCAACATCAGCACCCTTCTTAGTCAAATCGGTCAATGGCTTAGCAATATCCGAAAAACCAGCAATAAATCGACGATAAAAGTTAGCAAAGCCCAAAAATTTCTGAAGACTCTTAAGAGAAGAGGGCTGCGTCCAATCACAAATAGCTTGAACCTTGACAGGATCCATTTCAATGGAAGAGGGGGAAAAAATATATCCCAAAAAGGAAATCCTCTGTACCCCAAAAACACACTTAGAACCCTTCACACACAAAGAATTAGACCGCAAAACCTGAAAAACCCTCCTGACTTGCTGGACATGAGAGTCCCAGTCATCCGAAAAAATCAGAATATCATCCAGATACACAATCATAAATTTATCCAAATAATCGCGAAAAATATCATGCATAAAGGACTGGAAAACTGACGGAGCATTTGAAAGACCAAAAGGCATCACTAAATACTCAAAGTGGCCCTCGGGCGTATTAAATGCGGTTTTCCACTCATCCCCCTGCCTGATTCGCACCAAATTATACGCCCCACGAAGGTCAATCTTAGAGAACCACTTGGCCCCCTTTATGCGAGCAAACAAATCAGTCAGCAACGGCAATGGGTATTGATATTTAACAGTGATTTTATTCAAAAGCCGATAATCAATACATGGTCTCAAAGAGCCGTCTTTTTTTGACACGAAGAAAAAACCGGCTCCTAAGGGAGATGACGATGGACGAATATGTCCCTTTTCCAAGGACTCCTTTATATATTCTCGCATAGCAGCATGTTCAGGCACAGACAGATTAAATAAACGACCCTTTGGGTATTTACTACCCGGGATTAAATCTATGGCACAATCGCACTCTCGGTGCGGAGGTAATGAACCAAGCTTGGATTCTTCAAAGACGTCACGATAGTCAGACAGGAACTCAGGAATTTCAGAGGGAATAGATGATGAAATGGAAACCACAGGTACATCCCCATGAGCCCCCTTACATCCCCAGCTCAACACAGACATAGCTTTCCAGTCGAGGACTGGGTTGTGAGATTGCAGTCAAGGCAATCCTAGCACCAAATCATCATGTAGATTATACAGCACCAGAAAGCGAATAATCTCCTGGTGATCCGGATTAATACGCATAGTTACTTGTGTCCAGTATTGTGGTTTATTATTAGCCAATGGGGTGGAGTCAATCCCCTTCAGAGGAATAGGAGTCTCCAAAGGCTCTAAATCATACCCACAGCGTTTGGCAAAGGACCAATCCATAAGACTCAAAGCGGCGCCAGAGTCGACATAGGCGTCCGTGGTAATAGATGACAAAGAGCAAATCAGGGTCACAGATAGAATAAACTTAGACGGTAAGGTGCAAATGGAAACAGATTTACCAAGCTTTTTAGTGCGCTTAGAGCATGCTGATATAACATGAGTAGAATCACCACAATAGAAACACAACCCATTTTTCCGTCTAAAATTCTGCCGCTCGCTTCGGGACAGAATTCTATCACACTGCATACTCTCTGGCGATTTCTCAGTGGACACCGCCAGATGGTGCACTGGTTTGCGCTCCCGCAAACGCCTATCGATCTGAATAGCCATTGTCATGGACTCATTCAGACCCGCAGGCACAGGGAACCCCACCATAACATCCTTAATGGCATCAGAGAGACCCTCTCTGAAAGTCGCCGCCAGGGCGCACTCATTCCACTGAGTAAGCACAGACCATTTACGGAATCTTTGGCAGTAAATTTCCGCTTCATCTTGCCCCTGAGATAGGGACATCAAAGTTTTTTCTGCCTGAAGCTCCAAATGAGGTTCGTCATAAAGCAACCCCAAGGCCAGAAAAAACGCATCCACATTGAGCAACGCAGGATCCCCTGGTGTCAATGAAAAAGCCCAGTCTTGAGGGTCGCCCCGGAGCAAGGAAATCACAATCCTGACCTGCTGTGCAGGATCTCCGGCAGAGCGAGATTTCAGGGACAAAAATAATTTGCAATTATTTCGAAAATTCTGAAACCCAGATCTATTCCCCGAGAAAAATTCCGGCAAAGGAATTCTCGGCTCAGATACAGGTGCATGACAAACAAAATCTTGCAAATTTTGTACCTTCGTGGCGAGATTATTCAAACCTGCAGTTACACTCTGAAGATCCATTACAAACAGGTGGGCACAGAGCCATTCAAAGATTAGAAGGAGAGAAAAAAAAAAAAATTTCAGCAGACTACTTATTTCTCTCCTTTCTCAGCCAAGGATTTTAACCCTTTAGTGGGCCGGTCAAACTGTCATGATCTCAATGGCAAGAGATCATAGCATCAGCATATATAGGAACTAGCTCTTGGAAGATGGAAACTGAGCTGACCATGAACTAAACCTAACGCACAACTAGCAGTGGCCGGGTAGCATGCCTACGTTGATTCTAGATGCCCAGCACCAGCCGGAGGACTAAATAAAGCTAGCAGAGGAAAATATTAGTCCTAGCTCACCTCTAGAGAAATACCCCGAAAGGAGACAGAGGCCCCCCACATGTATTGGCGGTGAATCAAGATGAAATAACAAACGTAGTATGAAAATAGGTTTAGCAAATTTGAGGTCCACTTACTACATAGCAGAAGACAGAAAGGACACTTTCATGGTCAGCTAAAAACCCTATCAAAACACCATCCAGAAATTACTTTAAAACTCTGGCATTAACTCATAACACCAGAGTGGCAATTCCTGTTCACAAGAGCTTTCCAGACACAGTAACGAAACTACAGCTGTGAACTGGAACAAAAATGCAAAAACAAACATGGACAAGAGTCCAACTTATCTAGTAGTTGTCTAGGAGCAGGAACAAGCACAGAGAGGCTTCTGATAACATTGTTGACCGGCAAGCAACTAACAGAGCAGCAAGGTTATATAGCGACTCCCACATCTTGATGGGAACAGGTGAACAGAGAAGATGAAGACACCAGTTCAATTCCACCAGTAGCCACCGGGGGAGCCCAGAATCCAAATTCACAACAGTTACCAGGAGAGGACAGACACACATAGAAAGGACGGCAGGAGCAACGATGTACGCACGTCTCATTCATAGGATGGACACCAGGAGAGGAGACGCACACATAGAAAGGACGGCAGGAGCAACGATGTACGCACGTATCATTCATAGGATGGTTACCAGGAGAGGACAGACACACATAGAAAGGACGGCAGGAGCAACGATGTACGCACGTCTCATTCATAGGATGGACACCAGGAGAGGAGACGCACACATAGAAAGGACGGCAGGAGCAACGATGTACGCACATCTCATTCATAGGATGGACACCAGGAGAGGAGACACACACATAGACAGGACGGCAGGAGCAACGATGTGCGCACGTCTCATTCATAGGATGGACACCAGGGGAGGAGACGCACACATAGAAAGGACGGCAGGAGCAACGATGTACGCACGTATCATTCATAGGATGGTTACCAGGAGAGGAGACGCACACATAGAAAGGATGGCAGGAACAACGATGTACGCACGTCTCATTCATAGTATGGACACCAGGAGAGGAGACGCACACATAGAAAGGACGGAAGGAGCAACGATGTACGCACGTCTCATTCATAGGATGGACACCAGGAGAGGAGACGCACACATAGAAAGGACGGCAGGAGCAACGATGTACACACGTCTCATTCATAGGATGGACTAAAGGAGAGGAGATGCACACATAGAAAGGACGGAAGGAGCAACGATGTACGCACGGCTCATTCATAGGATGGACACCAGGAGAGGAGACGCACACATAGAAAGGATGGCAGGAACAACGATGTACGCACGTCTCATTCATAGTATGGACACCAGGAGAGGAGACGCACACATAGAAAGGATGGCAGGAGCAACGATGTACGCATGTCTCATTCATAGGATGGACACCAGGAGAGAAGACACACACATAGAAAGGATGGCAGGAACAACGATGTACGCACGTCTCATTCATAGTATGGACACCAGGAGAGGAGACGCACACATAGAAAGGACGGCAGGAGCAACGATGTACGCACGGCTCATTCATAGGATGGACACCAGGAGAGGAGACGCACACATAGAAAGGACGGAAGGAGCAACGATGTACGCACGGCTCATTCATAGGATGGACACTAGGAGAGGAGACACACACATAGAAAGGACGGCAGGAGCAACGATGTACGAACGTCTCATTCATAGGATGGACACCAGGAGAGGAGACTCACATATAGAAAGGACTTCAGGAGCAACGATGTACGCACGTCTCATTCATAGGATGGACTAAAAGAGAGGAGATGCACACATAGAAAGGACGGAAGGAGCAACGATGTACGCACGGCTCATTCATAGGATGGACACTAGGAGAGGAGACACACACATAGAAAGGACGGCAGGAGCAACGATGTACGCACGTCTCATTCATAGGATGGACACCAGGAGAGAAGACGCCCACATAGAAAGGACTGCAGGAGCAACGATGTACGCACGTCTCATTCATAGGATGGACACCAGGAGAGGAGACGCACACATAGAAAGGACGGCAGGAGCAGCGATGTACGCATGTCTCATTCATAGGATGGACACCAGGAGAGGAGACGCACACATAGAAAGGATGGCAGGAGCAACGATGTGCGCACGTCTCATTCATAGGATGGACACCAGGAGAGGAGACTCACATATAGAAAGGACTTCAGGAGCAACGATGTACGCACGTCTCATTCATAGGATGGACACCAGGAGAGGAGACGCACACATAGAAAGGACGGCAGGAGCAACGATGTACGCACATCTCATTCATAGGATGGACACCAGGAGAGGAGACGCACACATAGAAAGGAGGCAGGAACAACGATATCCGCACGTCTCTTTCATAGGATGGACACGAGGAGAGGAGACGCACACATAGAAAGGACGTCAGGAGCAACGATGTATGCACGTCTCATTCATAGGATGGACACCAGGAGAGGAGACGCACACATAGAATGGACGGCAGGAGCAACGATCTACGCACGTCTCATTCATAGGATTGACACCAGGAGAGGAGACGCACACCTAGAAAGGACTACAGGAGCAACGATGTACGCACGTCTCCTTCATAGCATGGACACCAGGAGAGGAGACGCACACATAGAAAGGACGGCAGGAGCAACGATGTACGCACGTCTCATTCATAGGATGGACACTAGGAGAGGAGACGCACACATAGAAAGGACGGCAGCAGCAACGATGTACGAACGTCTCATTCATAGGATGGACACTAGGAGAGGAGACGCACACATAGAAAGGACTTCAGGAGCAACGATGTACGCACGTCTCATTCATAGGATGGACACCAGGAGAGGAGACGCACACATAGAAAGGAGGCAGGAACAACGATATCCGCACGTCTCTTTCATAGGATGGACACCAGGAGAGGAGACGCACACATAGAAAGGACTTCAGGAGCAACGATGTACGCACGTCTCATTCATAGGATGGACACCAGGAGAGGAGACGCACACATAGAAAGGACTTCAGGAGCAACGATGTACGCACGTCTCATTCATAGGATGGACACCAGGAGAGGAGACGCACACATAGAAAGGAGGCAGGAGCAACGATGTACACACGTCTCATTCATAGGTTGGACACCAGGAGAGGAGACGCACACATAGAAAGGACGGCAGGAGCAAGAATGTACGCACGGCTCATTCATAGGATGGACACCAGGAGAGGAGACACACACATAGAAAGGACGGCAGGAGCAACGATGTACGCACGTATCATTCACAGGATGGACACCAGGAGAGGAGACGCACACATAGAAAGGACGGCAGGAGCAACGATGTACGCACGTCTCATTCATAGGATGGACACCAGGAGAGGAGACGCACACATAGAAAGGACTTCAGGAGCAACGATGTACGCACGTCTCATTCATAGGATGGACACCAGGAGAGGAGACGCACACATAGAAAGGAGGCAGGAGCAACGATGTACGCACGTCTCATTCATAGGTTGGACACCAGGAGAGGAGACGCCCACATAGAAAGGACGGCAGGAGCAAGAATGTACGCACGGCTCATTCATAGGATGGACACCAGGAGAGGAGACACACACATAGAAAGGACGGCAGGAGCAACGATGTACGCACGTCTCATTCATAGGATGGACACCAGGAGAGGAGACGCACACATAGAAAGGACGGCAGGAGCAATGATGTACGCACGTCTCATTCATAGGATGGACACTAGGAGAGGAGACGCACACATAGAAAGGACGGCAGGAGCAACGATGTACGCACGTCTCATTCATAGGATGGACACCAGGAGAGGAGACGCACACATAGAAAGGACTTCAGGAGCAACGATGTACGCACGTCTCATTCATATGATGGACACCAGGAGAGGAGACGCACACATAGAAAGGACGACAGGAGCAACGATGTACGCACGTCTCATTGATAGGATGGACACCAGGAGAGGAGACGCACACATAGAAAGGACGGCAGGAGCAACGATGTACGCACGTCTCATTCATAGGATGGACACCAGGAGAGGAGACGCACACATAGAAAGGACGGCAGGAGCAACGATGTACGCACGTCTCATTCATAGGATGGACACCAGGAGAGGAGACGCACACATAGAAAGGACGGCAGGAGCAACGATGTACGCACGTCTCATTCATAGGATGGACACCAGGAGAGGAGACGCACACATAGAAAGGACGGCAGGAGCAACGATGTACGCACGTCTCATTCATAGGATGGACACCAGGAGAGGAGACGCACACATAGAAAGGACGTCAGGAGCAACGATGTGCGCACGTCTCATTCATAGGATGGACACCAGGAGAGGAGACGCACACATAGAAAGGACTTCAGGAGCAACGATGTACGCACGTCTCATTCATAGGATGGACACCAGGAGAGGAGACGCACACATAGAAAGGACGGCAGGAGCAACGATGTACGCACGTCTCATTCATAGGATGGACACCAGGAGAGGAGACGCACACATAGAAAGGACGGCAGGAGCAACGATGTACGCACGTCTCATTCATAGGATGGACACCAGGAGAGGAGACGCACACATAGAAAGGACGGCAGGAGCAACGATGTACGCACGTCTCATTCATAGGATGGACACCAGGAGAGGAGACGCACACATAGAAAGGACGTCAGGAGCAACGATGTGCGCACGTCTCATTCATAGGATGGACACCAGGAGAGGAGACGCACACATAGAAAGGACTTCAGGAGCAACGATGTACGCACGTCTCATTCATAGGATGGACACCAGGAGAGAAGACGCACACATAGAAAGGACGGAAGGAGCAACGATCTACGCACGTCTCATTCATAGGATGGACACCAGGAGAGGAGACGCACACATAGAAAGGACGGAAGGAGCAACGATGTACGACCGTCTCATTCATAGGATGAACACCAGGAGAGAAGACGCACACATAGAAAGGACGGAAGGAGCAACGATCTACGCACGTTTCATTCATAGGATGGACACCAGGAGAGGAGACGCACACATAGAAAGGACGGCAGGAGCAACGATCTACGCACGTCTCATTCATAGGATGGACACCAGGAGAGGAGACGCACACATAGAAAGGACTTCAGGAGCAACGATGTGCGCACGTCTCATTCATAGGATGGACACCAGGAGAGGAGACGCACACATAGAAAGGACGGCAGGAGCAACGATGTGCGCACGTCTCATTCATAGGATGGACACCAGGAGAGAAGACGCACACATAGAAAGGACGGAAGGAGCAACGATGTGCGCACGTCTCATTCATAGGATGGACTAAAAGAGAGGAGATGCACACATAGAAAGGACGGAAGGAGCAACGATGTACGCACATCTCATTCATAGGATGGACTCCAGGAGAGGAGACGCACACATAGAAAGGAGGTAGGAGCAACGATGTACGCACGTCTCATTCATAGGATGGACACAAGGAGAGGAGACGCACACATAGAAAGGACGGCAGGAGCAACGATCTACGCACGTCTCATTTATAGGTTGGACACCAGGAGAGGAGACACACACATAGAAAGGACTTCAGGAGCAACGATGTACGCACGTCTCATTTATAGGTTGGACACCAGGAGAGGAGACGCACACATAGAAAGGACGGAAGGAGCAACGATGTACGACCGTCTCATTCATAGGATGAACACCAGGAGAGAAGACGCACACATAGAAAGGACGGAAGGAGCAACGATCTACGCACGTTTCATTCATAGGATGGACACCAGGAGAGGAGACGCACACATAGAAAGGACGGCAGGAGCAACGATCTACGCACGTCTCATTCATAGGATGGACACCAGGAGAGCAGACGCACACATAGAAAGGACTTCAGGAGCAACGATGTGCGCACGTCTCATTCATAGGATGGACACCAGGAGAGGAGACGCACACATAGAAAGGACGGCAGGAGCAACGATGTGCGCACGTCTCATTCATAGGATGGACACCAGGAGAGAAGACGCACACATAGAAAGGACGGAAGGAGCAACGATGTGCGCACGTCTCATTCATAGGATGGACTAAAAGAGAGGAGATGCACACATAGAAAGGACGGAAGGAGCAACGATGTACGCACATCTCATTCATAGGATGGACTCCAGGAGAGGAGACGCACACATAGAAAGGAGGCAGGAGCAACGATGTACGCACGTCTCATTCATAGGATGGACACTAGGAGAGGAGACGCACACATAGAAAGGACGGCAGGAGCAACGATCTACGCACGTCTCATTTATAGGTTGGACACCAGGAGAGGAGACACACACATAGAAAGGACTTCAGGAGCAACGATGTACGCACGTCTCATTTATAGGTTGGACACCAGGAGAGGAGACACACACATAGAAAGGACTTCAGGAGCAACGATGTACGCACGTCTCATTCATAGGATGGACACCAGGAGAGGAGACGCACACATAGAAAGGACGTCAGGAGCAACGATGTGCACACGTCTCATTTATAGGATGGACACCAGGAGAGGAGACGCCCACATAGAAAGGACGGCAGGAGCAACGATGTATGCACGTCTCATTCATAGGATGGACACCAGGAGAGGAGACGCACACATAGAAAGGACTTCAGGAGCAACGATGTACGCACGTCTCATTCATAGGATGGACACCAGGAGAGGAGACGCACACATAGAAAGGACGGCAGGAGCAACGATGTGCGCACGTCTCATTCATAGGATGGACACCAGGAGAGGAGACGCACACATAGAAAGGACGGCAGGAACAACGATGTACGCACGTCTTATTCATAGGATGGACACCAGGAGAGGAGACACACACATAGAAAGGACTTCAGGAGCAACGATGTACGCACGTCTCATTCATAGGATGGACACCAGGAGAGGAGACGCACACATAGAAAGGACGTCAGGAGCAACGATGTGCACACGTCTCATTTATAGGATGGACACCAGGAGAGGAGACGCCCACATAGAAAGGACGGCAGGAGCAACGATGTACGCACGTCTCATTCATAGGATGGACACCAGGAGAGGAGACGCACACATAGAAAGGACTTCAGGAGCAACGATGTACGCACGTCTCATTCATAGGATGGACACCAGGAGAGGAGACGCACACATAGAAAGGACGTCAGGAGCAACGATGTGCACACGTCTCATTTATAGGATGGACACCAGGAGAGGAGACGCCCACATAGAAAGGACGGCAGGAGCAACGATGTACGCACGTCTCATTCATAGGATGGACACCAGGAGAGGAGACGCACACATAGAAAGGACGGCAGGAGCAACGATGTACGCACGTCTCATTCATAGGATGGACACCAGGAGAGGAGACGCACACATAGAAAGGACGTCAGGAGCAACGATGTGCACACGTCTCATTTATAGGATGGACACCAGGAGAGGAGACGCCCACATAGAAAGGACGGCAGGAGCAACGATGTACGCACGTCTCATTCATAGGATGGACACTAGGAGAGGAGACACACACATAGAAAGGACTTCAGGAGCAACGATGTACGCACGTCTCATTCATAGGATGGACACCAGGAGAGGAGACGCACACATAGAAAGGACGGCAGGAGCAACGATGTGCGCACGTCTCATTCATAGGATGGACACCAGGAGAGGAGACGCACACATAGAAAGGACAGCAGTTGCAACGATGTACGCACGTCTCATTCATAGGTTGGACACCAGGAGAGGAGACGCACACATAGAAAGGACGGCAGGAGCAACGATGTACGCACGTCTCATTCATAGGATGGACACCCGGAGAGGAGACGCACACATAGAAAGGACTTCAGGAGCAACGATGTACGCACGTCTCATTCATAGGATGGACACCAGGAGAGGAGACGCACACATAGAAAGGACTTCAGGAGCAACGATGTGCGCACGTCTCATTCATAGGATGGACACCAGGAGAGGAGACGCACACATAGAAAGGACGGCAGGAGCAACGATGTACGCACGTCTCATTCATAGGATGGACACTAGGAGAGGAGACACACACATAGAAAGGACTTCAGGAGCAACGATGTACGCACGTCTCATTCATAGGTTGGACACCAGGAGAGGAGTCGCACACATGGAAAGTAGGCAGGAGCAACGATGTACGAACGTCTCATTCATAGGATGGACACCAGGGGAGGAGACGCACACATAGAAAGGACGGCAGGAGCAACGATGTACGAACGTCTCATTCATAGGATGGACACCAGGAGAGGAGACGCACACATAGAAAGGACGGCAGGAGCAACGATGTACGCACGTCTCATTCATAGGATGGACACCAGGAGAGGAGACGCACACATAGAAAGGACGGCAGGAGCAACGATGTACGCACGTCTCATTCATAGGATGGACACCAGGAGAGGAGACGCACACATAGAAAGGACGGCAGGAGCAACGATGTACGCACGTCTCATTCATAGGATGGACACCAGGAGAGGAGACGCACACATAGAAAGGACGGCAGGAGCAACGATGTACGCACGTCTCATTCATAGGATGGACACCAGGAGAGGAGGCGCACACATAGAAAGGACGGCAGGAGCAACGATGTACGAACGTCTCATTCATAGGATGGACACTAGGAGAGGAGACGCACACATAGAAAGGACGGCAGCAGCAACGATGTACGCACGTCTCATTCATAGGATGGACACCAGGGGAGGAGACGCACACATAGAAAGGACGGCAGGAGCAACGATGTACGCACGTCTCATTCATAGGATGGACACCAGGAGAGGAGACGCACACATAGAAAGGACGGCAGGAGCAACGATGTACGCACGTCTCATTCATAGGATGGACACCAGGAGAGGAGACGCACACATAGAAAGGACGGCAGGAGCAACGATGTGCGCACGTCTCATTCATAGGATGGACACCAGGAGAGGAGACGCACACATAGAAAGGACTTCAGGAGCATCGATGTACGCACGTCTCATTCATAGGATGGACACCAGGAGAGGAGACGCACACATAGAAAGGACGGCAGGAGCAACGATGTGCGCACGTCTCATTCATAGGATGGACACCAGGAGAGGAGACGCACACATAGAAAGGACGGCAGGAGCAACGATGTGCGCACGTCTCATTCATAGGATGGACACCAGGAGAGGAGACGCACACATAGAAAGGACGGCAGGAGCAACGATGTACGCACGTCTCATTCATAGGATGGACACCAGGAGAGGAGACGCACACATAGAAAGGACTTCAGGAGCAACGATGTACGCACGTCTCATTCATAGGATGGACACCAGGAGAGGAGACGCACACATAGAAAGGACGGCAGGAGCAACGATGTGCGCACGTCTCATTCATAGGATGGACACCAGGAGAGGAGACGCACACATAGAAAGGACGGCAGGAGCAACGATGTACGAACGTCTCATTCATAGGATGGACACCAGGGGAGGAGACGCACACATAGAAAGGACGGCAGGAGCAACGATGTACGCATGTCTCATTCATAGGATGGACACCAGGAGAGGAGACGCACACATAGAAAGGACGGCAGGAGCAACGATGTACGCACGTCTCATTCATAGGATGGACACCAGGAGAGGAGACGCACACATAGAAAGGACGGCAGGAGCAACGATGTACGCACGTCTCATTCATAGGATGGACACCAGGAGAGGAGACGCACACATAGAAAGGACGGCAGGAGCAACGATGTACGCACGTCTCATTCATAGGATGGACACCAGGGGAGGAGACACACACATAGAAAGGACGTCAGGAGCAACGATGTATGCACGTCTCATTCATAGGATGGACACCAGGAGAGGAGACGCACACATAGAAAGGACGGCAGGAGCAACGATGTACGAACGTCTCATTCATAGGATGGACACCAGGAGAGGAGACGCACACATAGAATGGACGGCAGGAGCAACGATGTACGCACGTCTCATTCATAGGATGGACACTAGGAGAGGAGACGCACACATAGAAAGGACGGCAGGAGCAACGATGTACGCACGTCTCATTCATAGGATGGACACCAGGAGAGGAGACGCACACATAGAAAGGACGGCAGGAGCAACGATGTACGCACGTCTCATTCATAGGATGGACACCAGGGGAGGAGACGCACATAGAAAGGACGGCAGGAGCAACGATGTATGCACGTCTCATTCATAGGATGGACACCAGGAGAGGAGACGCACACATAGAAAGGACGGCAGGAGCAACGATGTACGCACGTCTCATTCATAGGATGGACACCAGGGGAGGAGACGCACATAGAAAGGACGGCAGGAGCAACGAAGTACGCACGTCTCATTCATAGGATGGACACTAGGAGAGGAGACGCACACATAGAATGGACGGCAGGAGAGGAGATTCACAGATGGGGGTAGAGATGTATGTATGTATATATATATATATATATCAAAAGTTTGGACACACCTTCTCATTTAAAGTTTTTTCTGTATTTTCATGACTATGAAAATTGTACATTCACACTGAAGGCAACAAAACTATGAATTAACACATGTGGAATTATATACTTAACAAAAACGTGTGAAACAACTGAAAATATGTCTTATATTCTAGGCTCTTCAAAGTATCCACCTTTTGCTTTGATGACTGCTTTGCACACTCTTGGCATTCTCATGATGAGCTTCAAGGGCTGTCCCACACGTCTAGATAATTCCGGTAGCGGAATAAATCGGTACCGGAGTTATCCGTGTCCGTGTGCCTGGGAACTCACGGAGGCCATACGTGCGGCACACGTGTGCCGCCCGTATGGCGAGTGGGTACCACACGGAGCGTGTGGTACCCACTCTGCATGGTGCTGAAGCTGCGATTCATATCTTCCCTGCAGCAACGTTTGCTGTAGAGAAAATATGAAGAATAGTGTTTAAAATAAAGATCTATGTGTCCGCCGCCCCCCCACCCCCTGTGCGCCCCCCCCCCCCCCCCGCTGGTCAGAAAATACTTACCCGCTCCCTCGCTGCTTCCTGGTCTGGCCGCGGCTTCTCCTGCATGCGGTCACGTGGGGCCGATCATTTACAGTCATGAATATGTGGCTCCACCTCCCATAGGGGCGGAGCCGACTATTCATGATTGTAAATGATCGGCCCCACGTGACCGCATACAGTAGGAGGCGCGGCCAGACCAGGAAGGAGCGAGGGAGCGGGTAAGTATTTTCTGACCAGCGGGGGGGCGCACAGGGGGTGGGGGGGCGGCGGACACATGGATCTTTATTTTTAACACTATTCTTCATATTTTCTCTATAGCAAACGCTGCTACAGGGAAGATATGAATACCGGCTTCAGCACCATGTGGGGGGGACAGCGCTTACTGTAGCGCTGTCTCCTGCACGCACACGGACCCCAGACGGAGAATGTCCGTGTGAGGTGCGTGTTTTACACGGACCCATTGACTCTATTGGGTCCGTGTAATCCGTGCGCTCCCACGAACACTGACATGTCTCCGTGTTTGGCACACGGAGACACGGTCCGCAAAAAATCAATGACATCTGCACAGATGCATTGATTTTTATGGGTCTACGTGTGTCAGTGTCTCCGGTACGTGAGGAAACTGTCACCTCACGTACCAGAGCCACTGACGTGTGAAACCGGCCCAAGAGGTAGTCACCGGGAATGGTCTTCCAACAATCTTGAAGGAGTTCCCAGAGATGCTTAGCACTTGTTGGCCCTTTTGCCTTCACTCTGCAGTCCAGCTCACCACAAACCATCTCGATTGGGTTCAGGTCTGGTGACTGGAGAAAATACAGAAAAATCTTTAAATGAGAAGGTGTGTCCAAACTTTTGGTCTGTACTATATATATATATATATAGTATATACTGTATCTTCCCTCCTGTGTGTGTGTATATATATATATATATATATATATATATATATATATATGTATTTATATTTAATACAGTTCTAGATAGCAGAATAGCTGGTAATTCAATTGCCGGCTTTTCATTTCTCCTTCCCAAACTCGACAGGATATGAGACATGATTACATACAGTAAACCATCTCATATCCCCTTTTTTTTTACATATTCCACACTACTAATGTTAGTAGTGTGTATGTGCAAAATGTGGGCGCTGTAGCTTGTAAAATAATGGGTTAAATGGCGGAAAAAACTGGCTTGGGCTCCCGCGCAATTTTCTCCACCAGAGTGGTAAAGCCAGTGACTGAGGGCAGATATTAATAGCCAGGAGAGGGTCCATGGTTATTGGCCCCCCCCTGGCTACAAACATCTGCCCCCAGCCACCCCAGAAAAGGCACATCTGGAAGATGCGCCTATTCTGGCACTTGGCCACTCTCTTCCCAGTCCCCTGTAGCGGTGGGATATGGGGTAATGAAGGGTTAATGTCACCTTGCTATTGTAAGGTGGCATTAAGCCGGGTTAATAATGGAGAGGCGTCAATTATGACACCTATGCATTATTAATCCAATAGTCTCAAAGGGTTAATAATACGCACACACATTAAGAATAAAGTATTTTAATGAACTAAAGACACAGGGTTTTATTATCTTAATTGTACACTCAATCCAACTGAAGAAATTCCAAAATTAAAAAGCAACAATATCCCATACCTGTCCGCCGTACAGTCAGGTCCCACTCTGCGATCCATCTCAAGGGGTTAAATCAGGGCCGGCGTCAGCACCCGGTGTACCCGGGCAAGTGCCGGGGCCCTGGTGTTGTAATTTACCTTTTGGCTCCCTCTAGTGGCTACTAGTGATTTGACTCTGGGTATGTCATTCATCCCTTGTATGCTCACCTGGGTCGTTAGGTCAGGGGTGTTGCTATATAAGCTCCCTGGACCTTCAGTTCAATGCCTGGCAACGTTGATATCAGAGCTATCTGTAGTGCTCTTGTCTACTGATCCTGGTTCCTGTGTTGATTAAGCTAAGTCCGCTTTCTTGCTTTTTGCTATTTTGTTTTTGTTTGCATTTCTGTCCAGCTTGTATATAATCTGTATCCTGACCTTGCTGGAAGCTCTAGGGTGGCTGGTGTTCTCCCCCCGGGCCGTTAGACGGTTCGGGGGTTCTTGAATCTCCAGTGTGGATTTTTGATAGGGTTTTTGTTGACCATATAAGTTATCTTACTACATTCTGCTATTAGTAAGTGGGCCTCTCTTTGCTAAACCTAGTTCATCCCTGTGTTTGTCATTTCCTCTTACCTCACCGTTATTATTTGTGGGGGGCTTGTATCCTACTTTTGGGGTCCTTTCTCTGGAGGCAAGAGAGGTCTTTGTTTTCCTCTTCTAGGGGTAGTTAGCTCTCCGGCTGGCGCGAGACATATAGCGACCAACGTAGGCATGTTCCCCGGCTACTTCTAGTGTTGGCGTTAGGAGTAGATATATGGTCAACCCAGTTACCACTGCCCTATGAGCTGGATTTTTGTACTTCGCAGACTTGCTGATATTTCTGAGACCCTCGCCATTGGGGTCATAACGGTTTGCCAGGCCAGTATTAAATGTTAAATGCATTGCAGAAGCGGGATTATAAGAAAGAAAGTTCTGAGTTGTTTTTTCTCTCTCTCATTTTTTTTTCTTTTCCCCTTTACCTCTGAGTGGCTTGTGATTGCTGCAGACATGAATGTCCAGACCTTGATTACAAGTGTGGACCAGCTTGCTGCTCGTGTGCAGGGCATACAAGATTATGTTACCAGAAATCCTATGTCAGAACCTAAGATACCGATTCCTGAACTGTTTTCCGGAGACCGATTTAAGTTTAGAAATTTCAGGAATAATTGTAAATTGTTTTTGTCCCTGAGACCCTGTTCATCTGGAGACTCCGCTCAGCAAGTGAAAATTGTTATTTCTTTTTTACGGGGCGACCCTCAGGATTGGGCTTTCTCGCTGGCGCCAGGAGATCCGGCATTGGCTGATATTGATGCGTTTTTTCTGGCGCTCGGTTTGCTTTATGAGGAACCCAATCTTGAGATTCAGGCAGAAAAAGCCTTGCTGGCTATGTCTCAGGGCCAGGACGAGGCTGAAGTGTATTGCCAAAAATTTCGGAAATGGTCCGTGCTGACCCAGTGGAACGAGTGTGCATTGGCTGCAAATTTTAGAAATGGCCTTTCTGAAGCCATTAAGAATGTGATGGTGGGTTTTCCCATTCCCACAGGTCTGAATGATTCCATGGCCCTGGCAATTCAAATTGACCGGCGGTTGCGGGAGTGCAAAACCGCAAATTCCCTCATGGTGTTGTCTGAACAGGCACCTGATTTAATGCAATGTGATAGAATCCTGACTAGAAGTGAGCGGAAAATTCATAGACGCCAGAATGGCTTGTGTTACTACTGTGGTGATTCTACACATGTTATCTCAGCATGCTCTAAACGTCTTACTAAGGTTGTTAGTCCGGTTGCCATTGGTAATTTGCAACCTAAATTTATTCTATCTGTAACTTTGATTTGCTCACTGTCATCGTATCCTGTCATGGCGTTTGTGGACTCAGGTGCTGCCCTGAGCCTTATGGATCTGTCATTTGCCAAGCGCTGCGGATTTGTTCTTGAGCCATTGGAAAATCCTATCCCTCTTAGGGGTATTGATTCTACGCCATTGGCAAAAAATAAACCGCAGTATTGGACACAGGTTACCATGTGCATGACTCCCGAACATCGGGAGGTAATACGTTTTCTTGTTCTGCATAAAATGCATGATTTGGTTGTTTTGGGTTTGCCATGGTTACAGACCCATAATCCAGTCTTGGACTGGAAGGCTATGTCAGTGTCTAGTTGGGGCTGCCATGGAATTCATGGAGATTCCCTGCCCTTGTCTATTGCTTCTTCTACGCCTTCGGAAGTTCCGGCGTATTTGTCTGATTATCAGGATGTCTTCAGCGAGTCTAAGTCCAGTGCATTGCCTCCTCATAGGGAATGTGACTGTGCAATAGATTTGATTCCTGGCAGTAAGTTTCCTAAGGGGAGACTGTTTAATCTGTCGGTACCTGAACATACTGCGATGCGTTCATATATCAAGGAGTCTCTTGAGAAGGGGCATATCCGTCCTTCTTCTTCCCCTCTTGGTGCAGGATTCTTTTTTGTGGCCAAAAAGGACGGATCTTTGAGACCTTGTATTGACTATCGGCTTTTAAATAAGATCACTGTCAAATTTCAGTATCCTTTGCCTCTGTTGTCAGACTTGTTTGCCCGGATTAAAGGTGCCAAGTGGTTCACCAAGATAGACCTTCGTGGTGCGTACAACCTTGTGCGCATTAGGCAGGGCGATGAATGGAAAACCGCATTCAATACGCCCGAAGGTCATTTTGAGTACTTGGTGATGCCATTTGGGCTCTCTAATGCACCTTCAGTTTTTCAGTCCTTCATGCATGACATTTTCCGGAACTATCTGGATAAATTTTTGATTGTTTATCTGGATGATATTCTGGTTTTTTCTGATGATTGGGACTCGCATGTGGAGCAGGTCAGGATGGTTTTTGAGATTTTGCGTGAAAATTCTTTGTTTGTAAAAGGCTCAAAGTGTCTCTTTGGTGTACAGAAGGTTCCCTTTTTGGGGTTCATTTTTTCCCCTTCTGCTGTGGAGATGGATCCAGTCAAGGTCCGAGCTATTCATGATTGGACTCAACCCTCGTCAGTTAAGAGTCTTCAGAAGTTCTTGGGTTTTGCTAACTTCTACCGTCGTTTTATCGCAAATTTCTCTAGCGTTGTTAAACCGCTGACGGATATGACCAAGAAAGGCTCTGATGTAGCTAACTGGGCTCCTGCTGCCGTGGAGGCTTTCCAGGAGTTGAAACGCCGGTTTACTTCGGCGCCTGTTTTGTGCCAGCCTGACGTCTCACTTCCCTTTCAGGTTGAGGTGGATGCTTCGGAGATTGGGGCAGGGGCCGTTTTGTCGCAGAGAGGCCCTGGTTGCTCTCCTATGAGACCTTGTGCCTTTTTCTCTAGGAAGTTTTCGCCGGCAGAGCGAAATTATGATGTGGGCAATCGGGAGTTGTTGGCCATGAAGTGGGCATTTGAGGAGTGGCGTCATTGGCTCGAGGGTGCTAAGCATCGTGTGGTGGTCTTGACTGATCACAAAAATCTGATGTATCTCGAGTCTGCTAAACGCCTTAATCCTAGACAGGCCCGCTGGTCATTGTTTTTCTCCCGTTTTGACTTTGTGGTCTCGTATTTACCAGGTTCTAAGAATGTGAAGGCCGATGCTCTGTCTAGGAGCTTTGTGCCTGATGCTCCTGGAGTCGCTGAACCTGTGGGTATTCTTAAGGAAGGAGTTATCTTGTCAGCTATTTCTCCAGATCTGCGACGTGTGTTGCAGAGATTTCAGGCTGGTAGGCCTGACTCTTGTCCACCTGACAGATTGTTTGTGCCTGCTAAATGGACCAGCAGAGTCATTTCCGAGGTTCATTCCTCAGTGTTGGCAGGGCACCCGGGAATTTTTGGCACCAGAGATCTGGTGGCCAGGTCCTTTTGGTGGCCTTCCTTGTCAAGGGATGTGCGGTCATTTGTGCAGTCCTGTGGTACTTGTGCTCGAGCTAAGCCTTGCTGTTCTCGTGCCAGCGGGTTGCTCTTGCCCTTGCCTGTCCCGAAGAGACCTTGGACACACATATCTATGGATTTAATTTCTGATCTTCCGGTGTCTCAGGGCATGTCTGTCATCTGGGTGATATGTGATCGTTTCTCCAAGATGGTCCATCTGGTTCCTTTGCCTAAGCTGCCTTCCTCTTCTGATCTGGTTCCTGTGTTCTTCCAGAACGTGGTTCGTTTGCATGGCATTCCTGAGAATATTGTGTCGGACAGAGGATCCCAGTTTGTTTCCAGGTTCTGGCGATCCTTTTGTGGTAGGATGGGCATTGATTTGTCGTTTTCGTCCGCTTTTCATCCACAGACTAACGGACAAACGGAACGAACTAATCAGACTCTGGAGGCGTATTTGAGGTGTTTTGTCTCTTCTGATCAGGATGATTGGGTGACCTTCTTGCCGTTGGCTGAATTTGCCCTTAATAACCGGGCTAGTTCTGCCACCTTGGTTTCGCCATTTTTCTGCAACTCTGGTTTCCATCCTCGTTTTTCCTCGGGACATGTGGAGCCTTCTGACTGTCCTGGAGTGGATTCTGTGGTGGATAGGTTGCAGCGGATCTGGAATCATGTGGTGGACAACCTGAAGTTGTCACAGGAGAAGGCTCAGCGTTTTGCCAACCGCCGCCGCGGTGTGGGTCCCCGATTTCGTGTTGGGGATTTGGTATGGCTGTCTTCTCGATTTGTTCCTATGAAGGTCTCCTCTCCCAAATTTAAGCCTCGATTCATTGGTCCTTACAAGATATTGGAGATCCTTAATCCTGTATCCTTTCGCCTGGATCTTCCGGTGTAGTTTGCCATTCACAACGTATTTCATAGGTCCTTGTTGCGGCGGTACGTTGTGCCTGTGGTTCCTTCTGCTGAGCCTCCTGCTCCGGTGTTGGTTGAGGGCGAGTTGGAGTACGTGGTGGAGAAGATCTTAGATTCTCGTCTCTCCAGGCGGAGGCTTCAGTACCTGGTCAAGTGGAAGGGCTATGGTCAGGAGGATAATTCCTGGGTGGTCGCCTCTGATGTGCATGCGGCCGATTTAGTTCGTGCCTTTCACGCCGCTCATCCTGATCGCCCTGGTGGTCTTGGTGAGGGTTCGGTGACCCCTCACTAAGGGGGGGGGGTACTGTTGTAATTTACCTTTTGGCTCCCTCTAGTGGCTACTAGTGATTTGACTCTGGGTATGTCATTCATCCCTTGTATGCTCACCTGGGTCGTTAGGTCAGGGGTGTTGCTATATAAGCTCCCTGGACCTTCAGTTCAATGCCTGGCAACGTTGATATCAGAGCTATCTGTAGTGCTCTTGTCTACTGATCCTGGTTCCTGTGTTGATTAAGCTAAGTCCGCTTTCTTGCTTTTTGCTATTTTGTTTTTGTTTGCATTTCTGTCCAGCTTGTATATAATCTGTATCCTGACCTTGCTGGAAGCTCTAGGGTGGCTGGTGTTCTCCCCCCGGGCCGTTAGACGGTTCGGGGGTTCTTGAATCTCCAGTGTGGATTTTTGATAGGGTTTTTGTTGACCATATAAGTTATCTTACTACATTCTGCTATTAGTAAGTGGGCCTCTCTTTGCTAAACCTAGTTCATCCCTGTGTTTGTCATTTCCTCTTACCTCACCGTTATTATTTGTGGGGGGCTTGTATCCTACTTTTGGGGTCCTTTCTCTGGAGGCAAGAGAGGTCTTTGTTTTCCTCTTCTAGGGGTAGTTAGCTCTCCGGCTGGCGCGAGACATATAGCGACCAACGTAGGCATGTTCCCCGGCTACTTCTAGTGTTGGCGTTAGGAGTAGATATATGGTCAACCCAGTTACCACTGCCCTATGAGCTGGATTTTTGTACTTCGCAGACTTGCTGATATTTCTGAGACCCTCGCCATTGGGGTCATAACACCTGGTGAGACAAGGGGGCCCATTTAGGGCCGGCGTTAAGGGCAGGCTGCCCGCATGCGGCCCCTGAGGCAGGCATCTGCGGTCCGAGGTGCACACTAGAAGAGAGGAGGCAGAGGCAGCACGGAGCTCTGGAACTTTTGCAGCTGCTGGAGAGCAGCCCACAATCCGTCGCCATGGATACGCAGCAGAGCAGAGTGACTTCCGACTGTCCAGTGCCTGGAGATTGAGCCGAGCGTCGCCAAACAGGAAGTGTGCAGCACCTGCCACCTGGAACAAAGGATTGCGGGGGCCGGGGGGATGCAGAGCCTGGCTGGGAGGACAAGGTATGGGCTCTTATATACTGATTGGGTTGTGTTATATACTACGTGGTGGGCTGCTATATACTACGTGGGCTGCTATATACTACGTGGGCTGTGCTGCTATATACTACGTGGGCTGCTATATACTACGTGGGCTGTGCTGCTATATACTACGTGGGCTGCTATATACTACATGGGCTGCGCGGCTATATACTACATGGGCTGCGCTGCTATATACTACGTGGGCTGCACTGCTATATACTACGTGGGCTGCACTGCTATATACTACGTGGGCTGTGCTGCTATATACTGCGTGGGCTGCTATATACTACGTGGGCTGCGCTGCTATATACTACGTGGGCTGCTATATACTACGTGGGCTGTGCTGCTATATACTACGTGGGCTGCTATATACTACGTGGGCTGTGCTGCTATATACTACGTGGGCTGCTATATACTACATGGGCTGCGCGGCTATATACTACATGGGCTGCGCTGCTATATACTACGTGGGCTGCACTGCTATATACTACGTGGGCTGCACTGCTATATACTACGTGGGCTGTGCTGCTATATACTGCGTGGGCTGCTATATACTACGTGGGCTGCGCGGCTATATACTACATGGGCTGCGCTGCTATATACTACGTGGGCTGCACTGCTATATGCTACGTTGGCTGCTATATACTTCTACGTGGGCTGCACTGCTATATACTACGTGGGCTGCTATATACTACATGGGCTGCGCGGCTATATACTACATGGGCTGGGCTGCTATATACTACATGGGCTGCGCTGCTATATACTACGTGGGCTGCGCTGCTATATACTACGTGGGCTGCTATATACTACGTGGGCTGTGCTGCTATATACTACGTGGGCTGCTATATACTACGTGGGCTGTGCTGCTATATACTACGTGGGCTGCTATATACTACATGGGCTGCGCGGCTATATACTACATGGGCTGCGCTGCTATATACTACGTGGGCTGCACTGCTATATACTACGTGGGCTGCACTGCTATATACTACGTGGGCTGCTATATACTACGTGGGCTGCGCGGCTATATACTACATGGGCTGCGCTGCTATATACTACGTGGGCTGCACTGCTATATACTACGTGGGCTGCTATATACTACATGGGCTGCGCGGCTATATACTACATGGGCTGGGCTGCTATATACTACATGGGCTGCGCTGCTATATACTACGTGGGCTGCAGTGCTATATACTACGTGGGCTGCACTGCTATATACTACGTGCGCTGCTATATACTACGTGGGCTGCGCTGCTATATACTACGTGGGCTGCTATATACTACGTGGGCTGTGCTGCTATATACTACATGGGCTGCTATATACTACGTGGGCTGTGCTGCTATATACTACGTGGGCTGCTATATACTACATGGGCTGCGCGGCTATATACTACATGGGCTGCGCTGCTATATACTACGTGGGCTGCACTGCTATATACTACGTGGGCTGCACTGCTATATACTACGTGGGCTGCTATATACTACGTGGGCTGCGCGGCTATATACTACATGGGCTGCGCTGCTATATACTACGTGGGCGGCACTGCTATATGCTACGTTGGCTGCTATATACTTCTACGTGGGCTGCTATATACTACATGGGCTGCGCGGCTATATACTACATGGGCTGCGCTGCTATATACTACGTGGGCTGCACTGCTATATGCTACGTTGGCTGCTATATACTTCTACGTGGGCTGCACTGCTATATACTACGTGGGCTGCTATATACTACATGGGCTGCGCGGCTATATACTACGTGGGCTGCGCTGCTATATACTACGTGGGCTGCTATATACTACGTGGGCTGTGCTGCTATATACTACGTGGGCTGCTATATACTACGTGGGCTGTGCTGCTATATACTACGTGGGCTGCTATATACTACATGGGCTGCGCGGCTATATACTACATGGGCTGCGCTGCTATATACTACGTGGGCTGCACTGCTATATACTACGTGGGCTGCACTGCTATATACTACGTGGGCTGTTATATACTACGTGGGCTGTGCTGCTATATACTACGTGGGCTGCTATATACTACATGGGCTGCGCGGCTATATACTACATGGGCTGCGCTGCTATATACTACGTGGGCTGCACTGCTATATGCTACGTTGGCTGCTATATACTTCTACGTGGGCTGCACTGCTATATGCTACGTTGGCTGCTATATACTACATGGGCTGCGCTGCTACATACTACGTGGGCTGCTATATACATCTACGTGGGCTGCACTGCTATATACTACGTGGGCTGCTGTCACGATATGGTATGAAATATCATAAGTTTAGTTTCTCTTGTCAGCCCAGGATGTGGGCTAAGAAACCCCCCCTTCTCTTTACTTCAGAGTTGAGCTGCCTTTCCACTGTGCATGGGGGAAGAGAGTTTTATTGACGAAAGGCATTTACGACCGGCATTTCCTGTAGTAGACAGTGCTCAGCTTTAACTGTTAGAGAAGATTCTAGAATCATGAAAGTCCTTTGTTCTGTTTTTGAAAGATATTAGGCAAACGATTTAAAATACGAACACAAAAATATATCGTCATAATCACACTCGGAGGATCTACCCATCCCTCGAAACACAGGTTTCTAGCTCCATCTGGTACAGAGGTAGGGATTTCTCTGTCAGTGTGCGTGACAGGTGGGACATGTTTGGTCTCACTGGAATGCCGGCGATGATACGAGATGAATGAGGGGTATGGTGCGATTATGATAGGTTCAGCAGCGGAATTACAAGTCAGAAAGATTTAGCTTATACTTAGTCAGAATGTAGAGAGAGGAGGGTCTGGGATAGCCAGCCTTTTTGGTGATGTCACCGACCTAAGCTATAACTGTTTTGGCCGGACTCCAGCAGTCAGTCTGCTGCTGGAAGAACATGTGGGTCTGACCTGAAGAGCTTTACCTCATGCATTGGGATTTTTGGGAGCCCCTCCCCCGAGCATGGTGTTTGCCTGAACTGATATGAACTAAGAACATGTGAGTTATCTTTTCTTCCTTTAATCCTTTTATTTTCATAATTACCTTGTACATATTTGCAATTGTCTCATTTATAACATCTTTGTAGAATATTTTGATAAACACTGCATAAACTTTATGGGTATATTATTTCATGCCAGTTATTTCTCCATGCTCTAAACCGTACCCTGTCTCTGAAGGGAATTACGCTACGGTTTGGGTTAGCTCCGGACCCCGTTTAATCGGAGCTGGTGGCGGCACTACCGTGTGCAGGCCTTTGGGTGACATTGCAGCGACTGCGGCTTGATAATAATTGTTCCTGCCTGAGTGAGAGTAGTTATCGCGTCGCTGCAGCGCGCCCAATAGCCAGTACATAGCAGGCAGCCTTTCTGGCGACTAATTACCCAGGGTGCAGTACCTAATCTGACCTGAGAGTAAGGGGGGCGCCAGAGAGCTGCAAGTGTTGAGTGAAACTGTAAGCGGGATACACAAATCCCTGCAGTTCATGGTATATTGAAGAGCAGTGGGATACCTAAAATAAGCCCCTGCTGTAAACTAAGAGGTCAATAGCATTGTGTGTGTTTTTTTCATCACATTGTGGCAGTGGAGGAATAACTAGGATAAGCCCCCTGCACATGTGATAGCCGTCTGCTGGTCTAAAGTCACCCCAATCCGTGACATCTTGTGGGCAGCGGCTAAGGGATCCTGACAGTCACGGTGTGAATCGTGACATATTGGTGGCAGCGGTGGGAGGCCTGACTATCAAGCCGGGAAAGTGCCAGATGGGCATGAGGGAGGTTCACTACCTGGGACACCGGGTAGGTGGAAACACCCTAAAGCCAGAGCCTGACAAAGTGGGCGTGATCGTGAACTGGCCCACTCCCAGGAACAAGAAACAGGTGATGTCCTTCCTGGGCACTGCAGGGTACTATAGGCGCTTCGTGCAGCACTATAGTAGCCCGGCAAAACCTTTGACGGACCTCACCAGGAAGAAGCTACCCCACATCGTCAACTGGACAGATGGCTGTGAGGGGGCCTTCCAGGCGTTGAAGACAGCACTGTGCAACGCCCCTGTGTTGAAAGCAGTCGACAGCAGTCGACCGTTCTTGGTACAGACCGACGCCAGCGAGTTTGGCCTTGGTGCTGTGCTCAGCCAGGTTGACTCGGATGACCAAGAGCACCCCGTGTTGTACCTGAGCCGGAAACTTTTGCCGAGGGAAGTGGCCTACTCCACCATTGAGAAGGAGTGCCTGGCCATAGTCTGGGCCCTGCAGCGCTTGCAGCCCTACTTGTACGGTCGCACCTTCACGGTGGTGACCGACCACAACCCTCTGCGCTGGCTAAGCACCATGTGTGGAACCAATGGCAGGTTGCTACGCTGGAGCCTTGCCCTTCAGCAATTTGACTTCACCATTAAACACAAAGCGGGCAAGAAGCATGGGAATGCAGATGGACTCTCCCGCCAGGGTGAACCCACGGAGGTGCGCATGGAGGCATACCGAGAGGTTCTGCCGCCGTAGCGCACGCCAAAAGGGGGAGGTGTCACGATATGGTATGAAATATCATAAGTTTAGTTTCTCTTGTCAGCCCAGGATGTGGGCTAAGAAACCCCCCCTTCTCTTTACTTCAGAGTTGAGCTGCCTTTCCACTGTGCATGGGGGAAGAGAGTTTTATTGACGAAAGGCATTTACGACCGGCATTTCCTGTAGTAGACAGTGCTCAGCTTTAACTGTTAGAGAAGATTCTAGAATCATGAAAGTCCTTTGTTCTGTTTTTGAAAGATATTAGGCAAACGATTTAAAATACGAACACAAAAATATATCGTCATAATCACACTCGGAGGATCTACCCATCCCTCGAAACACAGGTTTCTAGCTCCATCTGGTACAGAGGTAGGGATTTCTCTGTCAGTGTGCGTGACAGGTGGGACATGTTTGGTCTCACTGGAATGCCGGCGATGATACGAGATGAATGAGGGGTATGGTGCGATTATGATAGGTTCAGCAGCGGAATTACAAGTCAGAAAGATTTAGCTTATACTTAGTCAGAATGTAGAGAGAGGAGGGTCTGGGATAGCCAGCCTTTTTGGTGATGTCACCGACCTAAGCTATAACTGTTTTGGCCGGACTCCAGCAGTGAGTCTGCTGCTGGAAGAACATGTGGGTCTGACCTGAAGAGCTGTACCTCATGCATTGGGATTTTTGGGAGCCCCTCCCCCGAGCATGGTGTTTGCCTGAACTGATATGAACTAAGAACATGTGAGTTATCTTTTCTTCCTTTAATCCTTTTATTTTCATAATTACCTTGTACATATTTGCAATTGTCTCATTTATAACATCTTTGTAGAAAATTTTGATAAACACTGCATAAACTTTATGGGTATATTATTTCATGCCAGTTATTTCTCCATGCTCTAAACCGTACCCTGTCTCTGAAGGGAATTACGCTACGGTTTGGGTTAGCTCCGGACCCCGTTTAATCGGAGCTGGTGGCGGCACTACCGTGTGGAGGCCTTTGGGTGACATTGCAGCGACTGCGGCTTGATAATTATTGTTCCTGCCTGAGTGAGAGTAGTTATCGCGTCGCTGCAGCGCGCCCAATAGCCAGTACATAGCAGGCAGCCTTTCTGGCGACTAATTACCCAGGGTGCAGTACCTAATCTGACCTGAGAGTAAGGGGGGCGCCAGAGAGCTGCAAGTGTTGAGTGAAACTGTAAGCGGGATACACAAATCCCTGCAGTTCATGGTATATTGAAGAGCAGTGGGATACCTAAAATAAGCCCCTGCTGTAAACTAAGAGGTCAATAGCATTGTGTGTGTTTTTTTCATCACATTGTGGCAGTGGAGGAATAACTAGGATAAGCCCCCTGCACATGTGATAGCCGTCTGCTGGTCTAAAGTCACCCCAATCCGTGACATCTTGTGGGCAGCGGCTAAGGGATCCTGACAGTCACGGTGTGAATCGTGACATATTGGTGGCAGCGGTGGGAGGCCTGACTATCAAGCCGGGAAAGTGCCAGATGGGCATGAGGGAGGTTCACTACCTGGGACACCGGGTAGGTGGAAACACCCTAAAGCCAGAGCCTGACAAAGTGGGCGTGATCGTGAACTGGCCCACTCCCAGGAACAAGAAACAGGTGATGTCCTTCCTGGGCACTGCAGGGTACTATAGGCGCTTCGTGCAGCACTATAGTAGCCCGGCAAAACCTTTGACGGACCTCACCAGGAAGAAGCTACCCCACATCGTCAACTGGACAGATGGCTGTGAGGGGGCCTTCCAGGCGTTGAAGACAGCACTGTGCAACGCCCCTGTGTTGAAAGCAGTCGACAGCAGTCGACCGTTCTTGGTACAGACCGACGCCAGCGAGTTTGGCCTTGGTGCTGTGCTCAGCCAGGTTGACTCGGATGACCAAGAGCACCCCGTGTTGTACCTGAGCCGGAAACTTTTGCCGAGGGAAGTGGCCTACTCCACCATTGAGAAGGAGTGCCTGGCCATAGTCTGGGCCCTGCAGCGCTTGCAGCCCTACTTGTACGGTCGCACCTTCACGGTGGTGACCGACCACAACCCTCTGCGCTGGCTAAGCACCATGTGTGGAACCAATGGCAGGTTGCTACGCTGGAGCCTTGCCCTTCAGCAATTTGACTTCACCATTAAACACAAAGCGGGCAAGAAGCATGGGAATGCAGATGGACTCTCCCGCCAGGGTGAACCCACGGAGGTGCGCATGGAGGCATACCGAGAGGTTCTGCCGCCGTAGCGCACGCCAAAAGGGGGAGGTGTCACGATATGGTATGAAATATCATAAGTTTAGTTTCTCTTGTCAGCCCAGGATGTGGGCTAAGAAACCCCCCCTTCTCTTTACTTCAGAGTTGAGCTGCCTTTCCACTGTGCATGGGGGAAGAGAGTTTTATTGACGAAAGGCATTTACGACCGGCATTTCCTGTAGTAGACAGTGCTCAGCTTTAACTGTTAGAGAAGATTCTAGAATCATGAAAGTCCTTTGTTCTGTTTTTGAAAGATATTAGGCAAACGATTTAAAATACGAACACAAAAATATATCGTCATAATCACACTCGGAGGATCTACCCATCCCTCGAAACACAGGTTTCTAGCTCCATCTGGTACAGAGGTAGGGATTTCTCTGTCAGTGTGCGTGACAGGTGGGACATGTTTGGTCTCACTGGAATGCCGGCGATGATACGAGATGAATGAGGGGTATGGTGCGATTATGATAGGTTCAGCAGCGGAATTACAAGTCAGAAAGATTTAGCTTATACTTAGTCAGAATGTAGAGAGAGGAGGGTCTGGGATAGCCAGCCTTTTTGGTGATGTCACCGACCTAAGCTATAACTGTTTTGGCCGGACTCCAGCAGTGAGTCTGCTGCTGGAAGAACATGTGGGTCTGACCTGAAGAGCTGTACCTCATGCATTGGGATTTTTGGGAGCCCCTCCCCCGAGCATGGTGTTTGCCTGAACTGATATGAACTAAGAACATGTGAGTTATCTTTTCTTCCTTTAATCCTTTTATTTTCATAATTACCTTGTACATATTTGCAATTGTCTCATTTATAACATCTTTGTAGAAAATTTTGATAAACACTGCATAAACTTTATGGGTATATTATTTCATGCCAGTTATTTCTCCATGCTCTAAACCGTACCCTGTCTCTGAAGGGAATTACGCTACGGTTTGGGTTAGCTCCGGACCCCGTTTAATCGGAGCTGGTGGCGGCACTACCGTGTGGAGGCCTTTGGGTGACATTGCAGCGACTGCGGCTTGATAATTATTGTTCCTGCCTGAGTGAGAGTAGTTATCGCGTCGCTGCAGCGCGCCCAATAGCCAGTACATAGCAGGCAGCCTTTCTGGCGACTAATTACCCAGGGTGCAGTACCTAATCTGACCTGAGAGTAAGGGGGGCGCCAGAGAGCTGCAAGTGTTGAGTGAAACTGTAAGCGGGATACACAAATCCCTGCAGTTCATGGTATATTGAAGAGCAGTGGGATACCTAAAATAAGCCCCTGCTGTAAACTAAGAGGTCAATAGCATTGTGTGTGTTCTTTTCATCACATTGTGGCAGTGGAGGAATAACTAGGATAAGCCCCCTGCACATGTGATAGCCGTCTGCTGGTCTAAAGTCACCCCAATCCGTGACATATTGTGGGCAGCGGCTAAGGGATCTTGACAGTCGCGGTGTGAATCGTGACAGCTGCTATATGCTACGTTGGCTGCTATATACTTCTACGTGGGCTGCACTGCTATATACTATGTTTGCTGCTATATACTACGTGGGCTGTGCTATATACTACGTGGGCTGCTATATACTATGTGTTAAAGGGGGGGCCCACTGAGACTCTTTTGCCCGGGGCCCTCAAAAACCTGGAGCCGGCCCTGGGTTAAATACATTTACAACCAGGAGCCTGCTAATGTGTCTGCTCCCGCCTGTAGAGGACTGGGGAATGACTGATATCCAGGGGGCGGAGCTTCGGTAACTAGTGGTGACGTACCTGAAGCTGCGCCCCCTGGTGGCAGAAACTCATGAACTGTAGCGTGGGAATCTTTCAGAATTGGCCCTGCGGAGCCGCAGCAGTTTTCCGGTGTACAGCACCATGTAAACCTATGGAAAACCAAATCCACATGCTGAGGAAAACTCCGTGCGGAAATGCTGAGGTTTATTTTCCGCAGAATGTCAATTCTTTGTGCGGATTCCGCAGCTTTTTACACCTATTCCATTATAGGAATCCGCAGCCGAAATCCGCACAAAAGCTCCAGAAAACCTGCAGGGAATCTGCGTTTTACCTGTGGATTCTGCAGAATCTGTGCGTAAAAATCCACAATGGAATCCGCACCGTGTGCACAGACGCTAATAAATCAGACGCTTGCCTTTTTATTAAGGACGAGACCGGGCAAAAAAGTGGCAACTTTCTACCCACCGTCCTGGAATTGGGTAACGGTGGCGACCACGAGCCTGGTGGAGACCGGCAGCCGCGCACTTCTCTGTAGGGCGGCGGAAAGTCTCCGTTATCAGGGATGAGCGGAGGATATGGGGCACATTCCGGGTGACATGACGCAGGGCTGGGTGTGACGCCCGGGCTACTGGTCCAACCTGTCCGGCCACCTGGAGCCCGGGGCGGGGGCGGCAGGTAACGAGGGGCCGGACCGGGGGAAGAGCTGCACACGAGGAAGTCAACAAACTCCTCACACACAGGCAGGAAGCGAGAGCGGAAGACACCGGAGCCTGCAGCAGGTACATAGCGGGACCCCAGACAGCGGGACCCCAGAGAGCAGGACCCCAGAGAGCAGACAAAGTCCTCACACAGGCAGGAAGCGAGAGCGGAAGACACCGGAGCCTGCAGCAGGTACATAGCGGGACCCCAGAGAGCAGGACCCCAGAGAGCGGGACCCCAGAGAGCGGGACCCCAGAGAGCAGGACCCCAGAGAGCAAAGTCCTCACACAGGCAGGAAGCGAGAGCGGAAGACACCGGAGCCTGCAGCAGGTACATAGCGGGACCCCAGAGAGCGGGACCCCAGACAGGAGGACCCCAGAGAGCGGGACCCCAGAGAGCGGGACCCCAGAGAGCAAAGTCCTCACACAGGCAGGAAGGGAGAGCTGAAGACACCGGAGCCTGCAGCAGGTACATAGCGGGACCCCAGAGAGCGGGACCCCAGAGAGCAGGACCCCAGAGAGCAGGACCCCAGACAGCAAAGTCCTCACACAGGCAGGAAGCGAGAGCGGAAGACACCGGAGCCTGCAGCAGGTACATAGCGGGACCCCAGAGAGCGGGACCCCAGACAGCGGGACCCCAGACAGCAGGACCCCAGAGAGCAGGACCCCAGAGAGCAAAGTCCTCACACAGGCAGGAAGGGAGAGCTGAAGACACCGGAGCCTGCAGCAGGTACATAGCGGGACCCCAGGGAGCGGGACCCCAGAGAGCGGGACCCCAGACAGCAAAGTCCTCACACAGGCAGGAAGGGAGAGCTGAAGACACCGGAGCCTGCAGCAGGTACATAGCGGGACCCCAGAGAGCAGGACCCCAGAGAGCAGGACCCCAGACAGCGGGACCCCAGAGAGCAGACAACAAAGTCCTCACACAGGCAGGAAGCGAGAGCTGAAGACACCGGAGCCTGCAGCAGGTACATAGCGGGACCCCAGACAGCGGGACCCCAGAGAGCAGACAACAAAGTCCTCACACAGGCAGGAAGCGAGAGCGGAAGACACCGGAGCCTGCAGCAGGAGCAGGTACATAGCGGGACCCCAGAGAGCAGGACCCCAGAGAGCAGGACCCCAGAGAGCAGGACCCCAGACAGCAAAGTCCTCACACAGGCAGGAAGGGAGAGCTGAAGACACCGGAGCCTGCAGCAGGTACATAGCGGGACCCCAGAGAGCAGGACCCCAGAGAGCAGGACCCCAGACAGCAGGACCCCAGACAGCAGACACAAACTCCTCACACACAGGCAGGAAGGGAGAGCTGAAGACACCGGAGCCTGCAGCAGGTACATAGCGGGACCCCAGACTGCGGGACCCCAGACTGCGGGACCCCAGACTGCGGGACCCCAGACTGCGGGATCCCAGACAGCGGGACCCCAGACAGCAGACAAAGTCCTCACACAGGCAGGAAGCGAGAGCGGAAGACACCGGAGCCTGCAGCAGGTACATAGCGGGACCCCAGGGAGCAGAATCCCGGGGAGCGGGACCCCAGGGAGCAGAATCCCGGGGAGCGGGACCCCAGGGAGCAGAATCCCGGGGAGCGGGACCCCAGGGAGCAGGACCCCATACATCACAGTCCCAGAGAGTGGGACCTTAGGGTCAGCGGGACCTCAATCGCTGGGACCCCTTGGAGCAGGACCCCATACATACCCATCTCATGTGTCCTACTATTGTGTCATGAGTCTACACGATCATATGCTCAATGTTGTATCTCAGCCATAGTTTGTGTAACCTTGCATCAGTCCTGATGACACAATGAGGACCCCCACCCTCCCTGGGGGTCCGGCCCCTGACCCTGGAGACAATGTTCTGGCTCCTCGTTATCTCCTGGATTTTCTCTTCTACATTTGTTTGTGGTCTTATGCTAGATAAGATAATGGCAGTAAATGAGACCGGGGGAGGGGCACTGGGGTATAACCTCCCCCCCCCAGTATACTGGCACTGGGGTATAACCAATCCCCCCCCCCCCAGTATACTGGCACTGGGGTATAAGCATAACTCCCCCGTGTGCAGGTGGTGTCATGTAGCCCCTCCCCCGTGTCCAGGTGGTGTCATGTAGCCCCTCCCCCGTGTCCAGGTGGTGTCATGTAGCCCCTCCCCCGTGTCCAGGTGGTGTCATGTAGCCCCTCCCCCGTGTCCAGGTGGTGTCATGTAGCCCCTCCCCCGTGTCCAGGTGGTGTCATGTAGCCCCACCCCCGTGTCCAGGTGGTGTCATGTAGCCCCACCCCCGTGTCCAGGTGGTGTCATGTAGCCCCACCCCCGTGTCCAGGTGGTGTCATGTAGCCCCT
>NC_135234.1:875000-887500 GCF_051348905.1 Ranitomeya variabilis
TACACTGCACAGTACCGCTCCTCCTGCCCTGTATATATACACTGCACAGTACCGCTCTTCCTGTCCTGTATATATACACTGCACAGTACCACTCCTCCTGTATATATACACTGCACAGTACCACTCCTCCTGTATTTATACACTGCACAGTACCACTCCTCCTGTCCTGTATATATACACTGCTCGGCACCACTCCTCCTGTATATATACACTGCACAGTACCACTCCTCCTGTCCTGTATATATACACTGCACAGCACCACTCCTCCTGTATATATACACTGCACAGCACCACTCCTCCTGTATATATACACTGCACAGTACCACTCCTCCTGTCCTGTATATATACACTGCACAGTACCACTCCTCCTGTATATATACACTGCACAGTACCACTCCTCCTGTATATATACACTGCACAGTACCACTCCTCCTGTATATATACACTGCACAGTACCGCTCCTCCTGTATATATACACTGCACAGTACCACTCCTCCTGTATATATACACTGCACAGCACCACTCCTCCTGTATATATATACTGCACAGTACCACTCCTCCTGTCCTGTATATATACACTGCACAGTACCACTCCTCCTGTATATATACACTGCACAGTACCACTCCTCCTGTATATATACACTGCACAGTACCACTCCTCCTGTCCTGTATATATACACTGCACAGTACCACTCCTCCTGTATATATACACTGCACTGTACCACTCCTCCTGTCCTGTATATATACACTGCACAGTACCACTCCTCCTGTATATATACACTGCACAGTACCACTCCTCCTGTATATATACACTGCACAGTACCGCTCCTCCTGTATATATACACTGCACAGTACCGCTCCTCCTGTATACATGCACTGCACAGTACCACTCCTCCTGTATACATACACTGCACAGTACCACTCCTCCTGTATATATACACTGCACAGTACCGCTCCTCCTATATACATACACTGCACAGTACCACTCCTCCTGTCCTGTATATATACACTGCACAGTAGCGCTCCTCCTGTCCTGTATATATACACTGCACAGTACCACTCCTCCTGTATACATACACTGCACAGTACCACTCCTCCTGTATATATACACTGCACAGTACCACTCCTCCTGTATATATACACTGCACAATACCACTCCTCCTGTATACATACACTGCACAGTACCACTCCTCCTGTATATATACACTGCACAGTACCACTCCTCCTATATACATGCACTGCACAGTACCACTCCTCCTGTATATATACACTGCACAGTACCACCTCTATATCCTGTATATATACACTGCACAGTACCACTCCTCCTGTATATATACACTGCACAGTACCACTCCTCCTGTATATATACACTGCACAGTACCACTCCTCCTGTATATATACACTACACAGTACCACTCCTCCTGTATATATACACTGCACAGTACCACTCCTCCTGTCCTGTATATATACACTGCACAGTACCACTCCTCCTATATATATATATATATATATATATATATATACACTGCACAGTACCACTCCTCCTATATATATATATACACTGCACAGTACCACTCCTCCTGTATATATACACTGCACAGTACCACTCCTCCTGTATATATACACTGCACAGTACCACTCCTCCTGTATATATACACACTGCACAGTACCGCTCCTCCTGTATATATACACTGCACAGTACCACTCCTCCTATATACATACACTGCACAGTACCATTCCTCCTGTATATATACACTGCACAGTACCACTCCTCCTGTCCTGTATATATACACTGCACAGTACCACTCCTCCTGTATACATACACTGCACAGTACCACTCCTCCTGTCCTGTATATATATACTGCACAGTACCACTCCTCCTGTATACATACACTGCACAGTACCACTCCTCCTGTATATATACACTGCACTGTACCACTCCTCCTGTCCTGTATATATACACTGCACAGTACCACTCTGTTGTGAATTCCGCTCTTGGGCTCCCTCCGGTGGTTTTAAGTAGCATTTTTGTCAGTTCTGCTCTTGGGCTCCCTCCTGTGGTTTTGAGTGGTATGGCTGCTTCTTGGATTTAGCATCAGCAGCTGTTTTCACTGGTCGTCTTTCTGGCTCTGCTATATTAGTCTGGCCTTTTCCCTAATTCAATGCCAGTTGTCAATTGTTGAGCTTGGAGTCATGGCTCTCTGAGGATTTCCCTGTCACTCTGACCATTTCAGCAAAGCTAAGTCCTTACTTGTCTTTTTGCAGTTCACTTGTGGACTTTGTTGTTTAGCACTTTCTATGTTTTGCTCATTTGTCCAGCTTATCAGTATGTATCTAGTCAGCTAAGCTGGAAGCTCTGGGCAGCAGAGTTTGCCCTCCACACCTTTAGTCAGGTGTGGAGTTCTTTTGCATTTCTCTGCGGTGGACTTTTTCTAGTTTTTATTACTGACCGCACAGTGTTCTGTCCTGTACTAATTCTTTGTAGCTAGTAGTGGCCTCCTTTGCTAAATCTTGTTTCATACTATGCCTGTCATTTCCTTCTCCTCTCACAGTCATTATTTGTGGGGGGCTGTCCTATCCTTTGGGGATTTTCTCTGAGGCAAGATAGCTTTCCTGCTTCTACCTTTAGGGGTAGCTAGATCTCCGGCTGTGACGAGGTGTCCAGGGAGTGACAGGAACATCCCACGGCTACTGCTAGTGTCTGTGTTAAGATCAGGAACTGCGGTTGGTATAGTTACCACCTGCTCAGAGCTAGTCGCATGTCGCTCCTTAATCACCAGACCATAACAGTACAACTGGCCAAAAATGAGCTGAATGCATTTCAAAAGAAGGAAAAGAAAAAGAGTTCTGAGCCATTTTTTTTTTTCTTTAGTCTGTTTTGTCTTTTTCCTTCCTCTTAATCTCTGGGTGATTCAGGATTTGGATGCGGGCATGGATGTTCAGGGGTTGTTTTCTCGTGTGGATCAGCTTGCTGCAAGAGTACAGAGTATTCAAGATTATGTTGCTCAGACTCCGGCCTTAGAGCCTAGAATTCCTACTCCAGATTTGTTTTACGGGGATAGATCTAAGTTTTTGAACTTTAAAAATAACTGCAAATTGTTTTTTGCTCTGAAACCCCGTTCCTCTTGTGACCCCATTCAGCAAGTAAAAATAGTTATTTCTCTGCTGCGTGGTGACCCTCAGGACTGGGCATTCTCCCTTGAGTCAGGGGATTCGGCATTGCTTAATGTAGATGCATTTTTTCAATCGCTTGGATTATTGTATGACGAACCTAACTCTGTAGAGCATGCTGAGAAAACACTGTTGGCCCTGTGTCAGGGTCAGGAAGCGGCAGAATTATACTGCCAGAAATGTAGAAAATGGTCTGTGCTCACTAAATGGAATGAGGACGCTCTGGCAGCAATTTTCAGAAAGGGTCTTTCTGAAGCCCTTAAAGATGTTATGGTGGGGTTCCCCACGCCTGTTGGTTTGAGCGAATCTATGTCTCTGGCCATTCAGATTGATCGGCGCCTGCGCGAACGCAAAGTGGTGCACCATATGGCAGCGTCCTCGGAGCAGAGTCCTGAGCCCATGCAATGTGATAGGATTTTGACTAGAGCGGAACAGAGGGGATACAGATGTCAGAATGGGCTGTGTTTTTACTGTGGGGATTCTGCTCGTGCTATTTCTGATTGCCCTAAGCGTATTTAGAGGGTCGCTAGATCTGTTACCATTAGTACTGTACAGCCTAAGTTTCTCCTGTCTGTGACCCTGATTTGCTCATTGTCATCTTTCTCTGTCATGGCATTTGTGGATTCAGGCGCTGCCCTGAACTTAATGGACTTAGAATTCGCCAGGCGCTGTGGTTTTTCTTTGCAGCCTTTGCAGAGCCCAATTCCATTGAGGGGTATTGATGCTACACCGTTGGCCAAGAATAAACCTCAGTATTGGACTCAGCTGACTATGTGCATGGCTCCAGCACATCAGGAAGATTGCCGTTTTCTGGTGTTGCATAATTTACATGATGTTGTTGTACTGGGTTTTCCATGGTTACAAGTACACAATCCAGTGCTGGATTGGAAATCGATGTCTGTGACTGGTTGGGGTTGTCAAGGGGTACATAGTGACGTTCCTTTAATGTCAATTTCCTCTTCCCCCTCTTCTGATGTTCCTGAATTTTTGTCAGATTTCCAGGATGTATTTGATGAGCCCAAGTCCAGTTCCCTTCCTCCACATAGGGACTGTGATTGTGCTATTGACATCATTCCTGGCTGTAAGTTCCCTAAGGGCCGACTTTTCAACCTGTCTGTGCCTGAACATGCCGCCATGCGGAGCTATGTAAAGGAGTCTTTAGAGAAGGGGCATATTCGGCCGTCTTCGTCACCATTGGGAGCGGGATTCTTTTTTGTTGCCAAGAAGGATGGCTCCTTGAGACCCTGTATTGATTATCGCCTTCTTAATAAGATCACGGTCAAATTCCAATACCCTTTACCTTTGCTCTCTGATTTGTTTGCTCGGATTAAGGGGGCTAGTTGGTTTACCAAGATTGACCTTCGAGGGGCATATAATCTTGTTCGTATTAAACAGGGTGACGAATGGAAAACTGCATTTAATACGCCCGAAGGCCATTTTGAATACCTGGTGATGCCTTTCGGGCTTTCTAATGCTCATTCTGTATTTCAGTCCTTTATGCATGATATTTTGATTTTTTCCAATGATTGGGAGTCTCATGTGAAGCATGTCAGGATGGTATTCCAGATCCTTCGTGATAATGCTCTATTTGTGAAGGGGTCTAAGTGCCTATTTGGAGTTCAGAAGGTCTCTTTTTTGGGGTTTATTTTTTCTCCTTCGTCTATAGAAATGGATCCTGTTAAGGTCCAAGCCATTCATGACTGGATTCAACCCACATCTGTGAAGAGCCTTCAGAAATTTTTAGGCTTTGCTAATTTTTATCGCCGTTTCATTGCCAACTTCTCTAGTGTGGTTAAACCCCTGACCGATTTGACGAAGAAAGGCGCTGATGTGACTAATTGGTCCTCTGAGGCTGTTGAGGCCTTTCAGGAGCTTAAACGCCGATTTACTTCTGCCCCTGTCTTGCGTCAGCCGGATGTTTCTCTTCCTTTTCAGGTTGAGGTTGACGCTTCTGAGATTGGGGCAGGGGCCGTTTTGTCACAGAGGAATTCTGATGGTTCCTTGATGAAGCCATGTGCCTTCTTTTCCTGAAAGTTTTCGCCTGCGGAACGCAATTATGATGTCGGCAATCGGGAGTTGTTGGCTATGAAGTGGGCATTTGAGGAGTGGCGACATTGGCTTGAGGGAGCCAAGCACCGCATTGTGGTCTTGACCGATCATAAGAATCTGATTTACCTCGAGTCGGCCAAGCGGCTGAACCCTAGACAGGCTCGGTGGTCCCTGTTTTTCTCCCGTTTTGATTTTGTGGTCTCATATCTTCCAGGATCTAAGAATGTTAAAGCGGATGCCCTCTCTAGGAGTTTTTTGCCTGATTCTCCTGGAGTCCTTGAGCCGGTTGGCATTCTTAGGGAAGGGGTGATTCTGTCTGCCATCTCCCCTGATTTGCGGCGGGCGCTTCAGGAATTTCAGGCTGATAAACCTGACCGCTGTCCTGTGGGGAAGCTGTTTGTTCCTGATAGATGGACAAGTAAGGTAATTTCTGAGGTCCATTGTTCTGTTTTGGCCGGTCATCCTGGGATTTTTGGTACCAGAGATTTGGTTGCTAGGTCCTTTTGGTGGCCTTCCTTGTCGCGGGATGTGCGTTCTTTTGTGCAGTCCTGTGGGACTTGTGCCCGGGCTAAGCCTTGCTGTTCCCGCGCTAGTGGGTTGCTTTTGCCTTTGCCTGTCCCTGAGAGGCCTTGGACGCATATTTCCATGGATTTTATTTCGGATCTACCTGTGTCCCAGAGGATGTCTGTTATCTGGGTGGTTTGTGACCGGTTCTCTAAAATGGTCCATTTGGTACCTTTGCCTAAATTGCCTTCCTCCTCTGATTTGGTTCCATTATTTTTTCAGCATGTGGTTCGTTTGCATGGCATTCCAGAGAATATTGTGTCTGACAGAGGTTCCCAGTTTGTTTCCAGGTTTTGGCGGGCCTTTTGTGCTAAGATGGGCATTAATTTGTCTTTTTCTTCGGCGTTCCATCCTCAGACAAATGGCCAAACTGAGCGAACTAACCAAACCTTGGAAACCTATTTGAGATGCTTTGTGTCTGCTGATCAGGATGATTGGGTGGCTTTCTTGCCGTTGGCCGAGTTTGCCCTTAATAATCGGGCCAGTTCGGCTACTTTGGTTTCGCCTCTCTTTTGTAATTTTGGTTTCCATCCTCGTTTTTCTTCAGGGCAGGTTGAGCCTTCTGATTGTCCTGCTGTGAATTCTGTGATGGACAGGTTGCAGCAGATTTGGACTCATGTGGTAGACAATTTGACGTCTCAGGAAAAGGCTCAGCATTTTGCTAACCGTCGTCGGTGTGTTGGTCCTCAGCTTCGTGTGGTGGATTTGGTCTGGTTATCCTCTCGTCATGTTCCTATGAAGGTTTCTTCCCCTAAGTTCAAGCCTCGGTTTATTGGTCCTTATAAGATTTCTGAGATTATCAATCCAGTGTCTTTTCATTTGGCCCTTCCAGCCTCTTTTGCCATCCACAATGTTTTCCATAGATCTTTGTTGCGGAGATATGTGGTACCCGTTGTTCCATCTGTTGATCCTCCTGCCCCGGTGTTGGTTGAGGGGGAGTTGGAATATGTGGTTGAGAAAATTTTGGATTCTCGTTTTTCGAGGCGGAGGCTTCAGTATCTTGTCAAGTGGAAGGGTTATGGCCAGGAGGATAATTCTTGGGTGGTTGCCTCCGATGTCCATGCCGCCGATTTGGCTCGTCCTGATAGGCCTGGGAGCTCTGGTGAGGGTTCTGTGACCCCTCCTCAAGGGGGGGTACTGTTGTGAATTCTGCTCTTGGGCTCCCTCCGGTGGTTATACGTAGCATTTTTGTGAGTTCTGCTCTTGGGCTCCCTCCTGTGGTTTTGAGTGGTATGGCTGCTTCTTGGATTTAGCATCAGCAGCTGTTTTCACTGATCGTCTTTCTGGCTCTGCTATGTTAGTCTGGCCTTTTCCCTAATTCAATGCCAGTTGTCAATTGTTGAGCTTAGAGTCATGGCTCTCTGAGGATTTCCCTGTCACTCTGACCATTTCAGCAAAGCTAAGTCCTTGCTTGTCTTTTTGCAGTTCACCTGTTGTGGACTTTGTTGTTTAGCACTTTCTATGTTTTGCTCATTTGTCCAGCTTATCAGTATGTATCTAGTCAGCTAAGCTGGAAGCTCTGGGCAGCAGAGTTTGCCCTCCACACCTTTAGTCAGGTGTGGAGTTCTTTTGCATTTCTCTGCGGTGGACTTTTTCTAGTTTTTATTACTGACCGCACAGTGTTCTGTCCTGTACTAATTCTTTCTAGCTAGTAGTGGCCTCCTTTGCCAAATCTTGTTTCATACTATGCCTGTCATTTCCTTCTCCTCTCACAGTCATTATTTGTGGGGGGCTGTCCTATCCTTTGGGGATTTTCTCTGAGGCAAGATAGCTTTCCTGCTTCTACCTTTAGGGGTAGCTAGATCTCAGGCTGTGACGAGGTGTCCAGGGAGTGACAGGAACATCCCACGGCTACTGCTAGTGTCTGTGTTAAGATCAGGAACTGCGGTCGGTATAGTTACCACCTGCTCAGAGCTAGTCGCATGTCTCTCCTTAATCACCAGACCATAACACACTCCACCTGTCCTGTATATATATACTGCACAGTACCACTCCTCCTGTATATATACACTGCACAGTACCACTCCTCCTGTCCTGTATATACGCTGCACAGTACCACTCCTCCTGTATATATACACTGCACAGTACCACTCCTCCTGTATACATACACTGCACAGTACCACTCCTCCTGTATACATACACTGCACAGTACCACTCCTCCTGTATATATACACTGCACAGTACTACTCCTCCTGTATATATACACTGCACAGTACCACTTCTGTATATATACACTGCGCAGTACTACTCCTCCTGTCCTGTATACATACACTGCACAGTACTACTCCTCCTGTATATATACACTGCACAGTACCACTCCTCCTGTCCTGTATATATACACTGCACAGTACCACTCCTCCTGTATATATACACTGCACAGTACCGCTCCTCCTGTCCTGTATATATACACTGCACAGTACCACTCCTCCTGTATATATACACTGCGCAGTACTACTCCTCCTGTCCTGTATACATACACTGCACAGTTCTACTCCTCCTGTCCTGTATATATACACTGGACAGTACCGCTCCTCCTGTGTATATATACACTGCACAGTACCGCTCCTCCTGTCCTGTATATATACACTGCACAGTACCGCTCCTCCTGTATATATACACTGCATAGTACCGCTCCTCCTGTATATATACACTGCACAGTACCACTCCTCCTGTCCTGTATATATACACTGCACAGTACCACTCCTCCTGTATATATACACTGCACAGTACCGCTCCTCCTGTATACATACACTGCACAGTACCACTCCTCCTGTATATATACACTGCACAGTACCACCTCTATGTCCTGTATATATACACTGCACAGTACCGCTCCTCCTGTATATATACACTGCAAAGTACCACTCCTCCTGTATATATACACTGCACAGTACCACTCCTCCTGTATATATACAGTGCACAGTACCACTCCTCCTGTCCTGTATATATACACTGCACAGTACCACTCCTCCTATATATATACACTGCACAGTACCACTCCTCCTGTATATATACACTGCACAGTACCACTCCTCCTGTCCTGTATATATACACTGCACAGTACCGCTCCTCCTATATATATACACTGCACAGTACCGCTTCTCCTGTATATATACACTGCACAGTACCACTCCTCCTGTCCTGTATATATACACTGCACAGTACCACTCCTCCTGTCCTGTATATATACTGCACAGTACCACTCCTCCTGTCCTGTATATATACACTGCACAGTACCATTCCTCCTGTGTATATATATACACTGCACAGCACCACTCCTCCTGTGTATATATATACTGCACAGTACCACTCCTCCTGTCCTGTATATATACACTGCACAGTACCGCTCCTCCTATATATATATATACACTGCACAGTACCGCTTCTAAGTATTGGGTGTTTGTTGAGTTTGTTTTGGGGTACTAGTATACTAAGGGTCTTCTCTCTTACAGCTGGCGGCGCTCTCCTTCTCCACTCATCGCACTGTAAATGGCGGCTTTGCCCCCCGGAATTCGCTTCTTCCTCTCGTTTTCTAAGGACCAGTGGTGAGTTTTCCCAGATTCTTCTCCTCCTGCTGGATATATCTAACATCTAATGTTACATGTCGTGTACAGCTGTTATGGGGCCACTGTGCGCATGGTAAGTGGAACAAGCAGGGTGCAATCTGTGGGGGAAGCAGGTTAGGGGCTTCTGCCATCTATAAGGGGGTTCCACAAACTGTGAGGGAGTTCAGCCATCTGTTGGGGGGGAAGGGGTTCCATGATCTGTGAGGGGCGCAGGTTAGGGGCTTCTGCCATCTATAAGGGGGTTCCACAAACTGTGAGGGAGTTCAGCCATCTGTTGGGGGGGAAGGGGTTCCATGATCTGTGAGGGGCGCAGGTTAGGGGCTTCTGCCATCTATAAGGGGGTTCCACAAACTGTGAGGGAGTTCAGCCATCCGTTGGGGGTGAAGGAGTTCCATGATCTGTGAGGGGCGCAGGTTAGGGGCTTCTGCCATCTATAAGGGGGTTCCACAAACTGTGAGGGAGTTCAGCCATCTGTTGGTAGGAGAAGGAGTTCCATGATCTGTGAGGGGCGCAGGTTCAGAGTTGTGGCTAATCGATAGCAGTGCATTTGATGAATCTCTGATATCTCACGTCATGTTTTCATCATCTTCACCTTCGCTCTCATAATTTTAAAGTAAACTAGTTCATGTCCGTCGCTTCTACCCTGTGCCTAGGGTTGGATTGAGTTCTGGACCTTCCCACCAGGCATCTCTCCTTCATCTCAAGGCCTCTAGGTATTTTGAGTGGATAATGGGTCTGTTGGTTCTTTACTATGGTGAATGATCTTGGTGTTGATTTTACCAGAAGTGGAGACTCTCCTATGATCCCATACAGATCATTCATGGTATATAATTTTATTTAAAACTTTCTAACATTACCGTTATTCTTCTTAGGTTTCGAGCCCTGGTTTTGTTTCTCACCTATCTGCTCTACTGCAGCTTCCATCTGTCCAGGAAACCAATTACCATAGTCAAGGTACATGGGGAGAGATGTGATAATATGAAGATGGGGTACTGAATGAATATGGAGACTATTGGGGATGAACACTTGTAGGTCTCTGGTCATAAGGGACCAGGACAATTCAGCTGGTTAGAAGGATAATGGAAAGTAGCTTGTTTGATGGGGTACATTGAGGGGCTATTGTTTGAAAAGTTCAAGGACACGTGAGTAGATTTCAGAATAGAAGGTCAGCAGTCTGAGGCTGGGTAGATGAGATGAGGTCTGGTCAATAGATGAATAAAACTTTCTAGTATTTGAACTTATCTGGTTAGGTTGCTTAGCAGCCGGTTGCCTGGGCTTCGGTCAGCGGTGGGTGGCCTGTGCCTGGGCTTCGGTCGGTTGCAGGTGGCCAGTGCCTGGGCTTCGGTCGTCGGCGGGTGGCTTGTGCCTGTGCTTCGGTCGTCGGCGGGTGGCCTGTGCCTGGGCTTCGGTCGGCGTTGGGTGGCTTGTGCTTCGGTCGGCGGCAGGTGGCCTGTGCCTGGGCTTCAGTTGTCGGCGGCGGGTGGTCTGTGCTTCAGTTGTCGGCGGGTGGCCTGTGCCTGCGCTTCGGTCAGCGGTGGGTGGCCTGTGCCAGTGCTTCAGTCGTCGGCGGGTGGCCTGTGCCAGTGCTTCGGTCGGCAGCGGGTGGCCTGTGCTTCGGTCGGTGGTGGGTGACCTGTGCTTTAGTTGGCAGTGGGTGGCCTGTGCCTGGGCTTCAGGCGGCAGGTGGCCTGTGCCTGTGCTTCAGTTGGCGGTGGATGGCCTGTGCCTGTGCTTCAGTCGGTGGTGGGTGGCCTGTGCCTGGGCTTCGGTCGGCGGTGAGTGATCTGAACCTAGGCTTCGGTCGGCGGCGAGTGATCTGTACCTAGGCTTCGGTTGGCGGCGGGTGGCTTGTGCCTGTGCTTCGGTTGGCCTGTGCCTGGGCTTCGGTCCGCATCGGGTGCCCTGGGCCTCGGATGGCAGCTGGTTACTGCCTGGGGTAATAGATACTGTTGGTTCCTCACTACAGGGAGAGTTACATAAACACTGCTCAGAGCCCAATGAAGTAGAACCTCACAGCTATAAGGAGTTTGTCATCTTGAAGCCACAGCCACCATCCACGGTGCACAATGCCTCCCGCTGCGGCTGGGCCCCGTTTGGTAAGTGAAGTGTTTCTATCTGCCTAAGTTCTGAATTCTCCAGCCTTGTATGAAGAGCAGTCTCATCACTTCCCCAGATAAGAAGAATTATAAGCAGCTGCTCGGTGCCCTGGACTATTCCTTCCTTTGTGCCTATGCTGTGGGGATGTTCCTCAGGTAAATCGGGTCGTGTCCAGAATTTGCTGCACTTTACTGTCTGTGCGGGGTGCGTAAGTGCTTGTATATAAGGGCAATGTGCAAGTGTGTTTATAGTCACGTATGTGCAGTGATTAAGGTTACGTAGTTGACGGATGAATATATGTACAACCACCAGGCACGGTCCGGTGGTCCTAGAAGAGCATAACTTCCCCCCTCATCCCGATTGGAGATCCACTGAACTAAACACCCAGAAAAGATCTTTGCACATTTACATTAGGATTTGTTATTTTTTTGTTTAAAAGCATCTAAGCCGCCTTTTGAAACCATTAATGGTTCCTGCTGTGACCGTCTCCTGAGCTCGGATGTTCAACAGATTAATAGTTCTCATAATAAAGCCGTGTCTCCTCTGGAGATTGAACCTATCTTTCTCCAGGTAAAAGAGTACTCCCTCGTCAAGGATGCTCCCCGGGGAGAGCCCACCGTAACTACCAGTTTGTCAGGGAACACAATTCTGCTGCTTCCAATCATCAGAGCAATTACACAATCGTCTGATGAGTGATGGACGAGGCTGCGGCTGCTACTTGGCCGTTATTGGGTTATGGTATATACACCTCGGATGCCAACACATAGAATATACAGGAGAGGAGCTTCTCACAAAATTAGAATATCATCAAACAGTGAATTTATTTCAGTCCTTCGATACAAAAAGTGAATTTCATATTCTATAAAGTCATTACACACAGTGATCTATTTCACATGTTTATTTCTGTTAATGTTGATGATTATGGCTTACAGCCAAAGAAAACCCAAAAGTCGTTATCTCAGTAAATTAGAATAATTAATAACAAAAAAACTGTAAAGGCTCCTAAGAGTTTATAAAGGTCCCTCAGTCTGTTTCAGTAGCTCCACAATCATG